>NW_015114349.1:38755-40504 GCF_001443285.1 Poecilia latipinna | reverse complement strand
GATTCCACTTCCTTTGATGGACAAAGTCAAGCAAGAACTGTCCCGTTTGGAAAGTTTGGGTGTGATCAGCAGAATTGAGGAGCCAACTGAGTGGTGTTCAGGAATGGTAGTTGTTCCCAAAAAGACAGGTGCTGTACGCATATGTGTAGACCTCACAAAGCTGAATGAATCTGTATGCAGAGAGAAGTATATTCTTCCTTCTGTAGACGAAACACTCGGTAAGCTAGGAGGAGCTAAAATCTTCAGTAAATTAGATGCTAATATGGGGTTTTGGCAGATCCCTTTAACTGAAGATACAGCAAAATATACAACTTTCATTACTCCTTTTGGTCGTTATTATTTTAAGCGGCTACCCTTTGGCATAGCGTCTGCCCCTGAGCATTTCCAAAACAGAATGGTAACAGAGGTTACAGAGGGACTAGATGGTGTAGTTTGCCACATGGACGATGTGTTAGTGTGGGGGAGAACACAGAAGGAGCATGATGCTCGTCTGCATACCGTTCTTGGAAAGATTCAAGAAGCTGTTATTACACTGAACATTGATAAATGTGATCTTTCAAAGCAGAGTGAAACATTTTGGGCCACATTATCTCCGTTAATGGAGTTAGTCCTGATCCAAATAAAACAGAAGCTGTGAGAAAGATGAAAGAACCAAGAAATGTGAATGAATTAAGAAGCTTCCTTGGAATGGTTAACCAGCTGGGGAAGTTTATTGCACAGTTAGCAGAGCGAGACAAGCCTTTAAGGGATCTCTTGTCTAAGAAAAACTGTTGGATATGGGGAGTCGATCAGGCTAAAGCATTTAAAGATCTCAAAGAGATGCTTTCATCCCCGCCGGTGTTAGCCATGTATGATACTAACCGGGAATGTAAAGTTTCAGCAGATGCATCAGCTTATGGTCTGGGGAGTGTGCTGCTTCAAAAATGGGGTCAGGAGTGGAGACCTGTTGCATATGTGTCACGATCTCTAACACAGACTGAGCAGAGATACGCACAAGTGGAAAAAGAAGCATTGAGTCTTACCTGGGCTTGTGAAAGGTTCAGTAATTATCTCATTGGCAAACATTTCCAAATGGAGACTGATCATAAACCACTTCTGAGTCTGTTGAGTTCCCAGATGCTAGATGCCCTTCCACCACGTATTCAGCGTTTTAGAATGCGTCTCATGAGATATTCCTATTCAATCTCGTATGTGCCAGGGAAGCATATGTGGACAGCTGACACTCTGTCACGTACCCCCATGATAGAAAACTTAACGGAAACTGAAACGAAGTTAGTTGAAGATTCAAATATTTATGTGGACAGTGTGATACAAAACTTGCCTGCAAGCACTGGCTACCTTGAAGAGCTGAGAGAGGAGCTGAAAAGGGACAGCATATGTGCACGTGTGATGCAGCTGTGTGAGGAAGGATGGCCTACACACTACAACAGTGAACCAGCACTCAGACTGTACTGGGCTGAAAAGGCATTTCTTACAGTGCAGGATGGTCTTTTGTTAAAGGGAGAAAGACTTGTTATTCCTTCAACTATGAGAAACGATGTGCTCATGAGATTACATGAAGGACATCAGGGTGTGGTGAAATGTCGAGAACGAGCACGGCAGTCAGTGTGGTGGCCTGGACTGAGCCAGCAGCTAAAAGAACTGGTTCTAAAATGCCAGACCTGCAACAGAGAGAAAGAGAATCATATTGAGCCACTGATGCCATCACAGTATCCAGACAGACCATGGCAGAAACTTGGGGCTGATCTG
>NW_015114349.1:25539-32594 GCF_001443285.1 Poecilia latipinna | reverse complement strand
AAATAAAGTCCTCTTTCCTCATGAGTAAAGTGTCATCTTTGATCTTATTACATTCCTGACAACCACAGCTGTGTGCTTCTACGACCGTCACTTTCTTTGGTTGCATCGTTGGTCACGCCGATACTTTTGAAGCCTCTTCTGCATAAGTCCTAAGACCTGAATCTTAGCACCTTTACATATTTCACTTTTACAACAAGTGAGTTGATTTCTTTAGTAAGTTTAATCGGGTTCCACCTATGTCACCGAAGACAGAAGCTGCCATTCCTAATCTGTGACAGATCCACCAATAGCCATGGCAGGTGGCAGGTCCACTGGCAAGTCAAGGCAGGCTGTTGCAGCTGTGGTAGGTCAACTGGCAGGTCGTGGTAAGTGACGGTGGAAGTGCTGCTCATAAACTTATTGCACATCTGACACTGCCGTTTACATTATATCCCATATGCATGTATAATATAGGAAACATTTATCGGCCAGTCAATTTATGAGCGCAGATTTGCTTAATTTTGGGAAATTGTGATTGGCCGATACTTACACATGTAAGTATTGGCCAATCACCAGAGCAGCGCCCCTATGCGTTGCATGCGCTGCATAAGATCGGATAAGAAGCCGATCTTATCACCTGATCTCATCTTCCTCAGCAAATGTTTAAAAATCAGATACTGTCGTCTTCTGCTTTACAGTGAGAGGTTTGGCTGACAGATCGGCCCACCAGGTCATGTCTGCACGTTAACAATAGTGACTCCATTGTTGCCAACTCATTGACTTTTTGCTATATTTAGCAAAATTTCAGACAAAAAAATTGGAATCGGCTAAAATCAAAATCAGCTTTTTAAAGATCTATAATCGGCGATCGGGCAGAAAACTGCAATCAGGTCAGCCCTATTTAAGATGTAGTAATGTACACATAGTCATGACATTCTTTGATTAAATTAATTTCTCTTAGGCATCACTCCAATAGCTAAAAATGTAATTTAAACCAGGTGAGTCTTTCTCGCCTGAGAATGTGGACGGATCTGGGCTGAGTCTGAGCCTCCAAACAGTTTTAACAGAAGTTTCACATACTTTAGAAGTTGATGTAAAAATTATGTTTGTTTTAGATACATAGATTATTATGCTCAGCAGCAAACAACACATATCGCCAACTACAGCATAGAGCAGGTCATTGATGCAGTAGCTTTGTAGCCTGATGTAGAAACATTTTGCTAACCAATGTCAAACATTGAGAAGTTTCAGTTATTATCAAACATTATCAAACATGCCATTTTGAAGCCAAAAAAAACCCCGTCAGAAACATACAATCACAAGAATCAACTCATTTAAAGTTAAAGCTCACATACACACAAATACAAACATTGTAGCAAAATGTTTGATTGTTGAACGAGACTGTTCAAGGTCGCTATCAAGCTAATTTTCTATTTGCAGTTTTTGATGTTTTTGTTTTTGATAATCATTACATTACCAAGAGACAGTAAATCTTACCTTTCTTGTCTTTTTTCTATTCTTCCTTTCTTTTCTGTCCTTTTTTGCAACATTGTTTTGCTAACTCATTTTCCACTGGTGCTTTGGAGGTTTGGAAGTGCACTGCACATTGCAGCTCATATTATAGGTGAAGCGTGACTTACCGTGGGCACCAGGGGCAGGCCCCCAAGAGCAATTTTTTTTTTTTTTATTTCTGTCCATAAAAGAATGATTTCTACATACATTATGAAAACCATGTTATTGTAAAAAGAAAACAAAACTTTATTATGAAATTGTGCGTTTTTGTTATCATAATGACATAGAAATCGTTGTTAAGCAAGCCACTAAGCAACTGCTTAGTTTGCTTGTGCCTTGGGCCGGCCCTGATCAGCACCAGCTGGCAGGGGCTCAACTACATATTATTCAGGTGGATGCGAAAACATAAATCGCCCCCCCCCCCCACCCCCCCTCCCAGGAAGAAGACACGTGAAAGGTAAAACTCGCTACATTTACATTTACACGTACGCGAGGGGAAGGAGCGTAAGGGCGCGGTGAAGTGTATGCGAAGGCATCATCGGCGCTCCGCCCCCTCCAGACGGGGTTTTGACGCCCCCTCTGGTGCAGCGCCCCTATGCGTTGCATGCGCTGCATACCCCCTTTTTGCACCCCTGCCAGCTGGCCACTATGAGGTTTAAAAAAAAAAAAACTGCTTCTAGTTCATTGGGCTGACTCTGGCCAGGTACCGCCCCCCCCAATGCCCGCCCGTTCCACCGGGTCAGAGTATAAAAGTGTTTGCTGGAGGCAGAGCAGAGCAAACAGAGCCTTACATACGGACACAGCTGTTTGAGAATAGATTCTTTGAGAGTTTACCTTGATGAAAATGGAAAAACGTTTCTGAGACGCTGATATCACAGGCAGGAGACATAAGTTCCAAGTGCCACTGTAAAGACTGGCGCACAGCGGGAGACCTGTTCCATTCCATCATTTATCATTAGAAGTAATTAGAGTGGGTGGGTTCTCGGATCCGATAAAGCGGCGAAGCTGAGGCACACAGAAGCGCAGCATCTCACAAGTGGTTACAGGTGACTGGACAGCACTTCGGTCCTTTGAATCTACTTTGATGAGAATGCCTAACTTTCCTGGGATGCAGGTAGCGGAGGCGCCGAACATCAGCTCTCGGTGTTTGTGGTCCACCCAGAACCAGACGGGTCACCTGGCCACAGCCGGACACCTGTTCAGTTCCATCATTCCTCACGAACCGGCAGTTCCCGCGCTCATTTGCGGTTTTGCTTTCCTGACTCTTTTCTCTTTATTGGCCAACCTGTTCACTTTGTACACCATCGAGCGGTCGGAGGACTTCTCTTGGCTGCCGCGGTTCATCCTCTGTAAAAACCTGATCTTCAGCAACCTGCTCCAGACCGTCACCTTCGCTCCCGCGATCATCCACTCGCTCGCGCAGCACCAAACCATGGCGTTCGGCATTTATTGCTACTTTCAGTACGTCGTCAGCGAAGCCACCATCTTCTCCAGCCTCACCACCATCACCTGCATGGCGCTAGAACGGTACCTGTTCGTGTGCTACGCCCTCCAATACACAGTGACGGTCACCCGGGAGCGCGTGAGGAAAGTCATCGTCCTCATCTGGTTGTACTCTATTGCCATCAGCGTCGTCAGCTTGAGTCTGGTGCTGAGTAAGGGAAGGCAGGAGAATATCCCGGACGTCACCGTGGGGCTGCTGTGTGAACCGGACATCATGGAGCAGCACGTGGGCTCCCCGCGCGCTCCTGCTATATTCCGAAAAGTGGCCGGTTCCCTCACGCTGCTGCTCTGCCTGCTGGCACACGCCTTCTCATACTTCAGGATGTACCGCAACGCCAGCAACGCTGTTGTGCCGTTCAACGAGAGCAACACCGCGGCGCGAAGGACAGTCCTTTTCTACTGCGGGATGCTGTTCCTGCAGCTGCTGCCGCTGCTCATCAAGGTTACGTCGGGCGCGCTGTGGTTGACCGGTGTCATCGAGCTGTCCGCCGGGTCTCGGGAGGACTGCCTTGCCGGCCCCTCAGCGACCGCGGCGGGGTTCCACGTGTCCCTGCTAGTCATGCTGCTGGTCAAACCCTGCATCAACCCTCTGGTGTACGGACTGCGGAGCGTGGAGCTCAGGAAGGCGCTGCTCAAGTTGCTCCGCTGGCGCGTGGGGCACAGAGGCGACCAGGAGCGGCCGCGTGAGATGGTGGTTCTCAGGGACATTGTGCATCCCAACTTTCCTGACGCGAGATAAGCAAGAGATACAGTGTACAGAACCAGGCTTTTATTACTGATGGGTTCAAATCTATTTGCAAGGCAAAAGTGGCACAAAGTGAGGAAAAAAAGGTTATTTATTTTAATATACGACAGATACATTAAATAAAAATGTATATTTTATTTTAATAATTTATTTATTTAATTATGTGCATAATTTATGAAATGCACAATCAAATGAAGCTTAACTCAATTAACATCAGTTAATGACAACTGACTCATCTCGCTCAGTTCTGGGCACTCAAAAGCTTTAACATGAAGCGAGGCTGCTACCAATGAGAAGCCCAGGAACTCAAGTACGGACGGCTTGAACCAACCTCTGATTATATAATGATCTCCTACCTCCTCAGCCACCGTCGTCTCGAACGTTATTTAATAATGGTTTGCTATTCAAACCAAACATCTTGCACAAAGTAGATGCCGTGAATGTCACTTTATTGAAATAATTCGATAGAGCACACTGTGTAATTATGCTTGATAACAACACGAAAATATTTTACTTTTTCTAAATTTCTAATTAAAATCTTTTATTTCCTATCAAATTATTAAAAAGAACAATAATTTGCACGTAATTTATATATTTAAAGAATGTATTTCTATTTCTATATAAAGTATCACAAATAAGAATGGTTTTCATCACAGATTTTTTTTTAATTCTTAGATTTATAAAACTAATATCCAGCATTTGCCATGCGCCAGTGTGGGAGTAAAAATACCTCAATATTCCCAAAAATGAAAATAAACCATGTGAGGAATGATTTTTGTTTTTCACCCTTAAAAGACATCCAAAATACAATGAATGGATGGATTTTTAAAAATTGCATAACAAGATCTAAATTATTTTTCTGTATAATAATAATTGTTGCAATGTTATTACATCATTTTTTTATTTGAATTTTAATTTTAACCTGGCAAAAATATACGATGCACACATTTACTGTGACTGCTGAACACCAAAGATCTTGATTTTCTTATTTCAGTTCTGATTCATTTCTCAGCTTGTAGATACTATGAAGAAATCTCCTGCATCTGCAATTTTCTCATTATTCTACTTTGGTCTTTAAAGTTTAATAGTCCAACAAGATGGGCAGGGTTTTTTTTTTCTTCAATGTATGTGTTTTATAGTGAATTTCTGTCACCTTTGGGACAGACAATAAAATTTGTGATAGAATTTTAAAAACAATGCCAATGAGTCCAGAATGCAGATCCACTCACCAGTTAATTCACATCATTGTAGGCTAAATCTGTTAAAACTTTGAATATGACATGTTTCAAATACAATGCATTTTTATGGCTAATTACTCCATGGGTAATCTGCCACAACAACAAATTCTAAGTGTTGCACACCAGTACATTGAATATAAATTTTATATTTTGCAGCATATCATTTCATAATTGATGTTTGCTGTGCCTCGCCGCTGTGCCTCACCTCTGATTAATCAGGAATCACTCAGAGTTGAATTTAGCGGGTTAATCAGTCCAGCTATCTCCTCACGTAGAACCTGCATTAACTGTTTAAAAGTGGAGTTTTAAAACAGCCTTGCAGTAGTGGAGGTTGTCTTACTTTCTACCCAGTGGCCATCTGTCTTCTATGCAACCTTAAATATGTCAAAGTAGCTAAATTTGTGTTTCTCATAAGCAGGAGAGAAATGTAGTACCTCCATGTTACTCTATAGTTATGGAACCAGAAAAAGCACTGTGGTGATTTTATGATCTTATTAGACGGACTGCAAGGCATGGGAACAATATGACGGAAATGTTTTGCACTTTTGGATATGGTCAAGCTTAAAGTAAGGAAAATGCATTCATTAGCAATGTCAGGTCCCCAAAGAGACATAGATGTAATCACAGCTTTCTGAACCAGATATGGACCACAGACACTCAAACATGAACAAAGACACAGAAGTTGCCAGACTTAGTTAGTTGAAAAGTTTCTGAGTTTGTTTCTTTTGGTCTCTGAACTAACAGGAAGAGCTGTGCTCAATTCAAGTTCATCATGTAACAAGTAGAATTGTTATGTTTAATGTTCTCCTAGTAATGTTATCTGCGCGTGAAGGTGTTCATTTATCAGACACAACTCTGAATCCAGCACTGACATTAACATTACAATGCAGTCATTTTAATATGATCATTTCTTATTTCTTTCTACAAAACTGGCATTTTTGCATAGCAGCTAAAAAGAAGCAGCTAAAATAGACTGAAAAATGTGTTTTTTCACAGCAGTGTTTTAAAGATGTGTTAGTGTTGAAATATTTTATTCATGAGAAAATTGTGAAGACTTTGAAAAACCTGAGTTCAGTTTGACACTGAGAATTTCAGTAAATTACAAGTAATGTTGCTTCTTGTGTTGTTTTAGTCATGTAGCTTTATGCAAAATCTGAATGTCCTGTTTACTGTCATGCCAAAAATCTGCAGTTGTTGTGACAAAATTGTCTTAATTTATATGAAAAAAAATAATAGATGTGACACATGATGTCATGGCTACAGTGTTGACTTGTAAAGTAATTATTAATGGATGTCTAAATTCATAATTGTTGTGCAAGTGTAAACCTCTTAACTTTGTCTTAATTATTTTACTAGCAGATGTAAAGATTTATGTAAAAAAAATAAATGTGGTACATGTTGTCTAATGGAACTAATCTAAATATTTTTGCATTAGAACTCCTTGGGAAGTTTATGTGAGCTTTAGTTCAAAATAAAATTGAAAATGCCTAAATGATGCACACAAATTCTGCTTTTGCCAGTCATTTTTAAAATACTAATTATAGATGCCAAACAGCATCTTTGTTTTTGCCTCCACCTCAGACACTAACACCTCGAATTCACACTCACTGAAATGTTCTTTTTGTCTTCCTGAAAGACATTGCCATGTCACATGAACTATAATCAGAATTATGACAATAATAATAATGATAATGATGATAATAAATAATAATAATAATAATAATAATAGTAATAATAATAATAATAATAATAATAATAATAATAATAGTAGTAGTTGTTGTTGTAGTCTAAGAGAGAAATTCAAATGATTGATTCACCATTCAAAAGAATCAGTCATTTGAAGGATGGAAGTCTGCAAGGCCTTCTCTGTAGGCCTAAACTCTATCAGGATCCTTAACATGTATCTACAATCTAAACACGAATGTTAGTTCAGTTAAATGTTCTTGATTTACTTCCAGTAGTCTATTCTCTCTCTCTCTCTCTCTCTCTCTCTCTCTCTCTCTCTCTCTCTCTCTCTCTTTCTTTTTCTCTCTCTCTCTCTTTTTTTTTTTTTTTCTTTCTTTTTTTTTTTTTCTTTT
>NW_015114349.1:19625-22115 GCF_001443285.1 Poecilia latipinna | reverse complement strand
TCTAATCTGCCCAGGGCCTTCAGCAGGCCTCCGTTCAGCAAGCGACAGTTCTTTGAACCAATCAGCTTTCAGGTTCGCCTCACGCGGCCTGGTCCAAGGCCCAAAGACGTGAATGTATGGCAGGCCGTTTTAACATAAATTGGGTTTTACCGCACTTACATTCCAGATATCTGAAATTGGTTTATGACTAGACGTATTAGTAAATTAAGATATCTCCATTATATTTTGAAGAGACGAAATATATTTCTAATTAAATTCCGACTGTCAGGTTTACCATTGAATTGTGTGGATTCTTCAATTCAAGATATCTACATTGAATTATTGACTATGTGAATCTCAGATATCTACAATTAAGTCACAAAGTAAATTCAAGATATCTCATTCTTAGTTTTGACGAGTTATTCTATTAAAAGATATCTTGAATGACACCATAATTCAAGATATCATATGTATTTTTATGTAGGAGATATACAGTTTTGACTAGGGCAAATTAAATTCTAGATATCGTCAAAGCAAATATATCTTGAATTAGTATTTAATGGGAGGCTGGATTTTGGGCTCTGTGTTGGGTTCTCACTTCCACAATTTCCACACTTGTCCACCAGAGGGAGCCGGGCAGCAGCTGATCCACTGGAGGGTGGACTGGCTGCGTTATCAGAGGCACCTGCGATCTATCAGCCTGACCTGTCTGACTGAGAGTAAGAGGAGCCTTAGTGTTTGCCTTCAATGGTACTTCAAGCCACCTGCGTTTGTGCTCTGTGTTTCCTCGAGTTTTTGGATGACATATACTTACCTGTTGTGGACTCCTTAAGGTAGTGATGGGTAAATGAGGTGTCAGGGAGCATTTCGACACATTCAAAACTATGACATGGGTGTCACTGAATACTGACGCCCATTGTATCTGGAGGGGGGGGGCGAGATCTCTGGGAGGTGTGAGGTCCAGACTCCCCCCCCTAACCCCCCATCCTTGGAAAAGTCTAGAATTGTCCCCCCTAAAGAAATCATAAAAGAAACATTTTATCAATGTGAAAAGGCAAAAAGAATTAAATAAATCTGCCAAATATCGAAGAAAAAAATTTTTTTTTTATTCAAAGTGTTCAAAATAAGTGATATATATAATGGCTTAATTTCTGAGAGGCTAGATATATAGTTAGATAGTATATTGTATTAGTTATTTTCCACTCTTAACATTTACTAACTGCAGATGTCTCCAAATTCAGCTTTTTTACAGCTTTTTGCTCAAAGCAGTTATTTCGACCTTTTGACTCTCTTGACAAAAATCATATTTCCATCTGAAGAAAAGTGATTTCGAGACACCACTTGGTCTGAGATACTTTATTAATCACATGAAAGAACAGATGCTGTCACAACAGTGTCGGAGAAGACATTTAAAATAAGACAAATAAAAACCTGGCTATGTACGAGTGAGGCTCAGTGTTTTGTCTTTTTTTTTTATTATTTTCAAGACAAGTTAAAGGAAATTGAGATGCCATCTACTATGGATCTACAGTATTTTGTACATTATATCAGATTTAATTATATATTGGCATGGTGAAATAAATCAAAACACCTAGTCTTTATAACAGTATATACATACATTGTCCCTGCTAGGAAACATACCATGCTGATATCTGGTAACTTGACCCTCAACTTCCAACGCAATTCCGCTTGATTCACATCACACTTCACTGCTCTGTTTAGGCTTTCTCCCATTGAAGTGGATTGAATTTTTACCAGGCTATTTAGCAAATAGAAGTTCACTGCAGAACTTCTGTCACTGTGCAGAAAATCAATGTTATCGTTGATTTTTCAGAATTGTGGTCTGCCTGTAGTTTTATCAATGGCAGTAGAGGAAGTGAATAAAGCTGTCAGTCCGTGTTGGTCACGCTTCCAAATGTTGACGTAACATCAACAGCCGCCTCATTCTGCTGGTATCCACATGCAAAATAGTCAGTTTCAGGGAATTCAAAAAGATGATGAAAGAAAGAAAAGTGTAACAACCTGACAAGCTAGGGACGATTCAGAGTAGTCAGACTAGGCGTGAACACAACATCATTTTCTCAAAGCCTAAATCAAACATTTCGCTTCCCGACTTCCTGCACATTCTATCTGATGCCGGCCACCATGTGGATCCACCAGTTGGCCTGTACGGTCCAGCCCAGCTGTTCACATTCTGCGATCTGCTGGAGGAAATGCTCCTTGGCCTCAGCCTCAGTTTGGTCCTCCTGCAGCGCCTCCCGCAGGTAGCGCATGTCCTCAGCAGCACTCAGCTCTGGGATGCCGGTGAGCAGCATGAGGGAGAACAGCGTGACCAGCAGACGGGAGTGGGAGCGCAGTAAGAGGTAGGCCTGGCTACAGGTATCCTGATCCAAAAAATATATGGAAAAGCATATGGAGAACACATTTAATAGTCAGCTATAATATCACTTAACTGCAACTGACAGATTATTTTAGTAATCTGTTATGCTAATGACTGATGTAACCGGATAA
>NW_015114349.1:12895-16296 GCF_001443285.1 Poecilia latipinna | reverse complement strand
TATATATATATATATAGATTATTATTTTTTTTTATTTTAGATATTTTTATTTCATACATTTCACTTTGTCCATGGACAGAAAACAATGAGGTGGTGTTTCTTCTCCAGGCTGATTTTTCCATCGAGCTTCTTCTCAACTTGTTCCATCAAAGCTTCATGTGCCCCAAAGGTTTCACCTGTAATGACAATCTGAACACACAGAGAAACAACAAGGGGAAAATTATGATAGAAAACAATGCCAACAATGGGATTTCCATGAAAATATTTGCTAGCCTGCCTACAAATCTTTTCTATTTTAATTAACAATTTTAATTAAATTGTTAAAATAGTTAACAATAACTATTTTAACAATAAAATATTTTTTAACAATAAAAATATTTTTTAACAATAAAATAGTTAAAAAGCTTTATTCTTACCTTTGCTTTGTTACTGCTGGGACCGACAGGTTATTTGAAAAGAAATCTTTCACTTTCACTCATGGATTCATGTCAGTCACCTGGTTTACAGGAAGCCCAATTATCATTATCAGGGCGTTTACTGCATAACGGGTTACTTTGCAGAGCCACATGACTCAGCAACTTGGCAACAATAAGGTGCTGAAATTTGAAATCAGGGAGAGGTTGGGAAAACGCCCAGAGATTTTATTCAAGTAAGAGCAGCTCTTACTTGAATTGCTATGGGCAGGCCCCAATAATACCTACATAACATAATTACAAAACATCAAATTCAGGCAAAATTGATACTCTTCCAATCAATGTAAAACTCATGGAACTAAAACTTACAGTCAACAGTGTATATATATTTGAACAAGGTCAAGTATTTTCAGTGACAATATCTACAGTTTACTGTGTTTTCATTTGGCCTCTTAAATGGCTCAGAAGATAGAAAATAAAATAACAAAACTTGTGTATAAACAGAAAGACTGACATGAACATAAACTCTGGCTTTTGTGTCTTGTGTACTTTTGTTTAAAGTATATTTATTCTTCATTTTGAGAAATTACTTAGTGTGAATAGTATCCTGAAAGTTTCCTCCGACCCTTGTAATGTAATTGTGTAAACAGAAAACCGTCATTTGCTAATGTTCTGCTATTGTCTCAAAAACCACAATTTCACAATTGCAGTGTTTCGATTAAATAAGAAAAACACTTAAAATCACATGACTAAGTTTGCTGACTTCATAAGTCATTAAAAACAAACCGCGCCAGGATCCAAATAATCTGGAATAACATCCGATTGTTAATCTTGCAACAAAGTTTTATGATGTCTGTATTAATTTCAATACAGACGAAAAACCATCTCATCCTAGCACAAAAAACTTTTTTTTTTTGCAAAAAAATTGCCTTTTGAAATCAGCATGTTCCCATTAAGTAAATTTATTGTCGTAATTCATATCTGTGCAATTTTAAGGTCACTGGAAACACATCTGCTGAGATTTAAAAGATCTTTTTCCCTTAAGGATCCTGGCCTAGAGGGAAACACAGAAACGGTTTCAAATATTTAAACCTAAAATTAAAGTCAGTACATATTTTAAAACCATCTCCAATGAGCTGGAAGCCCCTTAACTCTTAAAAATGTTCAGAGACACCTGCCCTAAACTAGTTGATGTAAGTGTTGCATTATATCTAATAACACAAGATGTTTGATCATTTGTTATTTGTCACATAAAATAATGCTTGAAATAAGGAGCTAGGGAGAAACGTCAGTAGAAACTGTCAGTATTCAGCTCATTGGATCCGGAAAGGAGGCAAAGGAAACTATTACTGCCTTGTGCTCAATGACACCATGGGCCTGGAGGAAGGATATGGAAGAGGAATCCACACACACGACATCAAGCTGGCTATGATGGGGCACGTAAAGGAGGGATACGAGGTATATTTAGCTAAAAGTTCTTATTGCCTCCAACTACAAGTAACATTGTCAGCAAAACAATAAAAGCTTAATTTATCTGTCAAATCCTTAGATACATAAATTACCATTTTTTTACATGTTACAGTTCAATCCTCTGGCTCCACTGTCTAATGGGGATTCTGACTACAACTCGTCCCCATCTCTAAACGACAGAGTCCATGTTATGGTTTGTATTCATCATTCAAATGCACCAGAAATGAAGTCCTCCATTTTACTGAAACTGAGGGAAATCAGAGAAGCTGCCAGTTGTATGGGTAAGAAACAAACCATAACCTGGAGAAGAGTATTAATTCAAAAACAAAAACAGAAGTATGTTTATTTTTTAATAATTAAGGAAAAAAGAACTTTGCTGGAAAAGAAATCTCTAAATTGATCCATATTAAACTTAGATTGTCATGGAAAGTGGGATTCATTTCAGTAATTCAGTGCAAAAGTGAAGTTGATACCACACAGATTCATATAGAATAACCCACACAGAGACGGTTTAGCAGTATTGTGTTCAAGACCACCCAACCCGAGACCAAGACAAGACCAAGACCAGAGTGTATCGAGACCGAGACAAGACCAAGACTTTTGGGGTCCGAGACCAAGTCAAGACCAAGACCGAGGGGAGTCGAGACCGAGTCAAGACCAAGACCAGCGGCCCGCGCTACATGACACAATAAAATGTAAAATATGATCAAAATTGCTTTTCAAAATAATCTGAAAGATCCATATTCCCGTAAAAACACCTAGATATTAAATACTTAATACATTTTACCACTATTAAATATTCAATTTCTGTGCTACAATGTGTGATGGTCTCGTGCCATCCCTAAAAACATAACACCCTGGGCATTTGCCCATATTGCTCTTGTAAGAAACCTCCACTGTCTGCACCATTAAACATAGCAATTGAGGCAATGCCCTGAAGGTAAATAAGGCTCAACTATGAACACTGACCAAGGAGCAACAAGCAAGAAGTAACCAAGCAGAAGGCGCTCACCGTGACTGTTTTCTCTCTCTATCCCAGTACATGAAGCCAGGTAGTCTGACAGCATGGCAGACATTACAGCTGCCACTTTGAACAAAAACAATCAATAGCAATGTGCATGCTCTGCGTGCTCTTTCATTCTTGTGTTTTAGTTATTTGTTAATTTAAATATCAACGTACATAATTAAATTAAATAATGATGATGGGTACACAGAGCATTACAAGAACAAAGAACGGGTGTTCTGTCAGGTCAGATCGTCATACGCTTAACACGAACTCACGGTGTTCTGTCAGATCAGCATACGTTGTCAGATAGTCGTACGCTTAGCTCAGACATGCATACACTGTCATTACCATATGATTTTATTTAATCAGCAACATAGAATCATGACGTAGATCATCATACACTTGGCTATTAACAGTTGTATGGCATCCAGCTGCAGCCAGACCTGCTTTAAATACACTTTGAAACCATGACAATACGTGTATATCTATATAGTTATCATTAAAAACAATTT
>NW_015114349.1:0-9572 GCF_001443285.1 Poecilia latipinna | reverse complement strand
TACAAGAACAAAGAACGGGTGTTCTGTCAGGTCAGATCGTCATACGCTTAACACGAACTCACGGTGTTCTGTCAGATCAGCATACGTTGTCAGATAGTCGTACGCTTAGCTCAGACATGCATACACTGTCATTACCATATGATTTTATTTAATCAGCAACGTAGAATCATGACGTAGATCATCATACACTTGGTTATTAACAGTTGTATGGCATCCAGCTGCAGCCAGACCTGCTTTAAATACACTTTGAAACCACAACAACGCATGTATATCCATCTAGTGATCACATTATGTCATATTATAAACAATTTAATTACTTATTTTCGTCATAACTTGTTGCATATACTGACAACTACACTGACGGTCGGACTTCTTAATGCGCATGCGCTGGCATGGTACTCACTGCATGTATGGCTATGTGATAGAACACCGGCTATATCTGTCAGACACGTCATTACCATAAGATTTCATTTAATCAACAACATAGAATCATGACGTAGATCGTCATACACTTTGTTATTAACAGCGAAGCGCTGCTGAGTTAGCTGTGGCCATCGGATTTCTTACTATTTATGCAGCGCTATTCTATTACTGATGATTAGACAAACATTTTCTGCCGCTGAGAGGAAACCACTGCGCATGTCCTGGAGCGCCACGCGCGAGTGAAAGGTGGGGAGGGGAGGGGGGGGGAACAGAAACACGTAGTTGCTTGGATTTTAATCGGTGCGTTTTGCATCCACTGAAAACAAAGATGTTAACAAATAAAGTGAACAGTATGCTCATGCTGTACGTTTAGTGATATTTTCACAGTTGCGGTCTTGACTGGTCTTGAAATAAAATGCCGAGTCCT
This sequence comes from Poecilia latipinna, assembly GCF_001443285.1. NCBI lineage: Eukaryota > Metazoa > Chordata > Actinopteri > Cyprinodontiformes > Poeciliidae > Poecilia > Poecilia latipinna. The sequence continues at coordinate 8,722 of NW_015114349.1, read as the reverse complement.
CAGAGCCCGAGACCGAGACAAGACCGAGACCAAATGCGGTCGAGTCCGAGACGAGACCGAGACCATCAAAAAATGGTCTTAAGACCGGTCTTAAGACCAAGACCAACTTCGAGTACCACAAAACTGCGGTTTAGGTGTATCCACTGGAGTTTTTTTGTCATTTATTCTGTTAGACCACATGGATTTGGTGTCTTTGAATACCAGAAACTATTGATTTTGAAACCAGGTTGCAGAGTTTTAAAAAAACAGCTCCGTTTTTGACATTGTAGCTCCATCTCTCTCTATATGTGCTGCATTCGCCTCTCTCTCATGAATAGCAAACATTGTGGGTTCTGCATTTTTATGTTGTTCTGTGGCGGAGTTACGGCCCGCCGACACATTGACAGCCATATATTGTTATGGCTATCAATGTGTCTTGATCTGAGCTCCTTGTGTGATCTATAGATTGTTGCCAAGAGGAATATTAGTGACACCATAATCAACAACACAGATGAGCTGAAGGCATTCACTACATTTTGCTTCTTGAGCCACAGGCTGAAATGATGACATGAAAAATTTCACCCTGACTTAATAATGATTCTGGATATGAGTTTGACTTGAATTACTGGCAATCATTTATTCTTCAGTTTTAATATAAATGTCACTCTTCCAATAACAGATCCATTTCTGTATCCATAGGTGTTCCTCAACTGGCTGTTCTCACAAACATTGACGAGGCGTGTATTGATACCAAGACAAATTTAAGAAATGTCTGCAGGAGCAAATATTTAAAGAAAAAAGTTTCAGTTGGACTTCTAAGAAACTCAATCACTTTTAACAACTTTTTTTTAATGTAGATTTCTGAATTCAGTTCAAGCTTTGGGATTCCAATAAACTACATCCTTCCTGTGAAGAACTATAGTCATGAAATCCAGACATGTTCAGATGTTGATACTTTGATCCTGAGAGCTGTGAGACTGATGATTGATTTGGGACATGACTTCACAAAGTGCTGAGATGATTTGGAGCCTGAGGAAATAACAAGCATGTATGATAAAGCCGCACATCTTCAAGGAATACAGGAAGAGACTGCTGATGCATTCAAGGTGTGCTAAGAGAAGATAGACTGTCTGCAGAGCTGTTCAAGTCTGAAAGAGGATCTCAGTGCTAAACATGAGCACCAACATCCAGAAGACTGATATCAGTGTTGAGCAGTTTTTTCAAAGTTACATGAATGATCATTTGTTCCTGACACACATTTCAAATAACATATTAGAGCAATAAATAGCATTGTTGTTGAGTGTATATGTCTATTTATTAAATAATTTAGCAACAAAAAGGGATATTGAATCAAAAACAATGCCTATTTTGTCAGTGTATGGTTTTTGATTGAAATACAGACTCTATAATTAGGTCAATTAAAAATTATGACAGTATATAAAAGCCATAGGTGGTGAAGAAAAATTGAGAATTTCTTTAACCTCAGAATCTTTCTGGAAAAGCAAGGAAATTTTAGAGTTTGAAATGTCAAAATAAATTTGACTTCTGGATACAATTTTTTGAAAAAAAGGAAATAAATGCATTGAATTATTTACACCTTTATTTACCAAGGAAACAGAATACAATTCACCTTCATTCAAGATAGGCAAAAGCTCAGAATATGCTAATATTAAAACACCTACAGCTACATCCATCACATAAAAGCAGCAACATAGCCACCAAAATAATAATTGAAAACCTGAATATATTAATTAATATATTAATACAATCCTATTAATGAACAGTCAAAAACATTTATAAGTGGATGTTTGTTACATGGTTTAAAATCTGTTGCAATTCTGTCGATCTTAATTCATTCTATTTTTATACACAACTCGTGTCTGAAGGCACTTAAAAAAAAACAATCTAACGCACCTATGAAGATCAGTGAGAAAAACTTGTTCAGTTTAAGACACTGGTGATTCAAATTTAACTTTGTTTGCACATTTAAACCAGAAAAATTCATAAATGACTGAACAAATTACATGAACACAGTTTAATGGAACATTCATGATTTTTTTGGACTTTAGAAGAAAGTCTTGGTACCTGGAGAGGAACAGGGAGGAACATGCGAACTCTAGGGTTTGAACCCCAAACCTTCTTGTTTCATACATGGTTACACTTGTACAAACAGGTACTCTGAGACATTAACACATAGCTATTACTTTCTGATTTAACTGGTTCCATTTGTTGATTTTTGTTTTACCTAAAACAAGAACAGCAACTGCGACACCACAAATAGAAACGGTTAATTCCACTTGGTTGAAGATAGGTTTGCATTTCATACACTGCATCTGTGTTCTGAGAACAGGTTAGTAACCCAGGAACACTTTCATGGAAGAGGACATGAACTTCTAAGTCGACGTTCCGATAAACTTCTGACCAGCTCCTCCCAGCGGTGGAGTAGTCTGGATCTCTGGTGTGATGCATCAGGACCAGGACGACTTTTTTATTGGCTGTACGAAGACAGAAAGAAATTATATATGAATACTTCAGTCTGTATCAACACACCATGATGTTACAGTGCAAATATTTCACAGTACAAATGTCTAATAGATTGCTACCACAGATACAAAGATAAAAAAAACCCTCAAACATCTTTTTATCAGAAGAAATGTTGCATGGTTTAGGCACATTTGGCCTAAACCATATTTGGTTATATTGTATTTATATTTCCCAGGGTGCTTAGTGACCTGTGTTTGTATCAACTTGTTACAACAAGTTTGCAATGGGTGAAGACAATATGATCTCACTCTCTTTTCAACATAAATGTCACTGAACAAAATTCAGTGTAAAGTTTAATAAAATACATTATCAGATCAAATATTTTGATCATGCAAGTTGAACAAATTATTAAATTCCATCAACTCAAAATGATTTATTTTGACTTGGTAATGTGAGTAAAAATCATCCAAAATTGTGTTTGTTCATCGACGTGCTGTTTTCTGCAGTGTTCTTGCATTTGTGATGTGAAATAACTGTTTTAAATTATCTATCAACTTGAACTTTAATTTCTAACATAAATCAAAAACCGTTTTCCAGTTATTTGTTTTTATTTTCATGGCAGCAACTGGACTTTCATTTTCAAGTTATGCCTCTTTAAGATGTTTTAGTGATGAAAAACAGATTTCCTTTGACTTTAATTTACAAACATTGTTACAGTGTTCAGAAAAACATTTCAGCTCTGTCTGCTAAATTGTATTTTGACCATGGTAAGTATTTTATAGATACAATAAATTACAGAGTTTGCTGCTCTGGTTACAGCTTCTGAAGAGGACAGTGGTAATCCTGATGGTACAGATTGTCAGAGCTTTGATGAACAGGACTTTGATACCAAATGTGGGAAATTGGAGGGCTGGAGTATTTCTGATTTCAGTCTCTGTCTTGAGAAAATCCGTAGAGTAACTTCCTATGGTTTGAACTTTAATCTTATAGATTTCATTGGTAATAAAAGTGATTTGATGTCACACCTGTATCTTTGTTGTAAGAATTGCTACAATCTGTTAGATTAACTTGGTGGATAAGAAACATTTATGACTTTTGTTTTTCAAAATGCAAAATGTTTTCTACCATGAGGTTTGGACACTCGGCTCAAATAAATATAACAAACCACCTCAGATCACCCTAAAGCTGCCTTAAGAGAATGTCTTATGTTGATATATTTTTTTTATTGAATAATAACATAAGAAAGAAGATAAGTAGCTTTGATTAGTCGTAATTATTTATGCATTTATGTTTATGTCAATATTTGACCTTAATGTTGAGTCTCTGTCCTGCCCCAGCCTTCAACTCCTTTTCAGATGGAAGGACGTCAGTGATTTTGTTTCTCTTCAATTTATTTAGATCAATTGATCTTCTGAGCTCTATTTTCCTACATGCTTATGTGTTCTTGGTACAACAGGCCAGGTGGGTAAAGCTGAACTGCACTGTAAAGAAATTGTGGTAAATTTACTATTTCACAAGTAAGGTACATACTTTTTCCTTATGGGTTCAAGTTTGTTTTTTTTCCCCCTTAATAAACTAGATCAGCATTTAAAATTAGTGCTTTTGCATTCACTCAGGCTAGCTTTGTCTGATTTGTTTTTCAGCAAACCAAAAGGAAAAATGTTGCCTGATTACTTACGTGGCATGTTTTGCATGGCTGCCTCCACATCTGAACCAACACGGGAGACGATGGGACAGAAAACAATGGTATACTGTCCATCCTGGTTTGTGCCCTCCAGCCTAACTCTGCTTCTCACTTGGTCAATCAGATCCACATCGGCACCATGAGTCACCCCGGTGGTGATTGTCTCAACTTTAACTGGTACTGTTTAACAGAAATAGAAAGCAGAAAATAGAGATGAACAGACCAGAGCAAATCAGAGCAAGATCCTTATTTACATGATCACTCACTTGAAAAACAGGGCATCTTCTGGCTCCTTCAAAAACAAACACAAACAACAACATAAGAAGATCCAGCCATTCACCAGTTGTTATTTTGTTAAGTTTTTAAATAAATTAAAAACTCCTCAAAAAATAAATTTACTTTACAAATTCTATTTTCATAGGGTCCAGATCAAGTAAGTCTACTTGCCAAACAAGCAGACAATGGTCATAAATCAATTATGCTTATGTTTGGCGTTGTGGGCAGGTCCCACATTCTTTTTTTTTTTCAGATTTTTCTTCCACTCAACTTTCCATTGATGTGCTTGGATAAGCAAGCGCACCAATGCTACTTTCACAATGAACTTTAGTGGCTTTGCCTCCATTTGGAGTGTGTCAGCTAATTTCTCAGTTTATGAGTCTTCCCAATTAATAGGCTGCAAAATATAACCATCATAATGAGCCGAAATGTACATTTGAAATATATTGTTTGTGAGTTATATTTCATGCACAAGTTTCAGTTCTTGAAATTATTTATTTAAATGTTTTATCGGCTCTTGTGGCCTTTGTTTGAAAGTGGTCAGACAGGAAAGTGGGTTGTGAGAGAGAAACAAGACAATGGGGGAGGGGTAATCACTGAGCCCGTGATGGTCGCGTCCACGAATAAGGTCTCCGTATCGATTCGTGGAGCTCCAATATCTAACTTGAAGCTAACTTCACTGCGGTATAACGCATGAATGTGTGCAATGTCACAAGTATCAATACGAAGTAGAAGTCCCCTTTATAAATTCTTGCTTTTTTCGTTACTTTATTCTATTATCTAATGTTCACTAACAACATTCAAATAGTTAATAGATTCATACCTCTTGCCGTGCTGCTGGTTTTGCTGTGCTGCTACTGAGACTGACACCGAATGAGGAAGGCTGCTCAACAAGCACGCAGTTTGCACGAATCACTTTCACTTTCACTTTCAGATAAAAATGGAAGCCCAGTTTTATAAAAAATGTATCTCATAGCTTTGCCTTAGCTAATTCATAATTATGAGATACTATGTCAATGTATCATGCTATAAAACTTGCTGTCTTATAGTAATGAGTCATTATTATGACTATGCATGTTTTTGTTTTTTAAAGCACCAGACAGTCACGTTTTATAAGAAGCCCGACCAAAAAACTCTTATTGAGCTTACTTTTAAACAGGCTAAAAAGTTAACAAGTTAAAGTTAAATAAATAATGTTATTTATTTTTAACATTGTAAAAGTATAAAATCACACACATGAACAGGGAATGCAAAAGACACATATTTTTGTACCACAATAATCTTAACATAAAAGTCTAGATGATGTGGTATTAACAATAAACATATGGGTTCTGTTTTCTTAATTTATACTTGTGATTAGTGAGTGAGTGACACTGAGTGTTTTGCATGTATTATTTTAGTATAGAATAGTTAAGAACTACACAGTATTCTTATGTCATAAACCTGACTTTACGATCACTATCTTTGTCCTTATGTTTTCACTTTTGTGTGAATTCAGAATTTTTGACTTTCCTGTCATTTTGCATAATAAAAGTTATTTCTATTCTATTCCAATTTTCCACTTAAATTTTAAGGTAAAAACTGATAGACATTTAGAACTACTTCTGATTTCATCCACTTTGACAACAGATTTAGTTCCATCTGAAGAAAACAAGCCCCAGATGATGATGCTGCTACATCCATATTTACCTGTAGATATGGTGTTGTCTTGGTGATGGGTTAACTTTACAGACTATAACTAAAAGTATACGTTTGGTTCCTTAACACAATTTCTCACAAGTTTTGGTTGAATTTAATCAAGCCTTGATGTTTTCTGCTATTCATTCCTCATTCCTTAATTTTCATTAGATCTCTATAGACTCAGTACTGCAGCACACAAAAGAGCTAAACAGAAACGTGTATTATGTGTGTGACATTATCACACCAACGCTGATAATATTCTATTATTCTTTCAAGCTTTATTGATTATTTGTCAGAGAAAACAGTTCCCAAACATCATATTACAATGGTTATAGACAGAGGTTATAAAGTTACAAAGGTCAAGGTTAAGATTACAACATGCATTAAGAAGAGTCACAAGAATTAATTCATTCAAAGCATCTATTTGATCTTCATTAAAAAGCAACTAACTGGACAGTTTATTATACCAGCTTCACTATCATAAACACTTTATTTTAGTAAAGTCTAACAATTGCAAAATCCTTTTTTTCAGTAGAGTTTCAATTTCATAATAAAGATCTTTGGAACCTATTAAATGTTTTCTAGTCTGCATATAACTGTACCTGTGTTCATATAGATCATTTTCTAATGACTATGTTTGTGTAAGACACATTAAACAACTTGTTCATACACATACAAGTTGTAGAGTTAACAATGGTATTAAGGAAGTCTTTCTTTAATAACTTTTGGTTTTCTTACATAAGACAGCAAAACTGAAATCAAATGAAAAAGCTGAGTGCCAAACCAAATCACAGGCCTCACCCACAGCCTGTCTGGATGCCAGAACCAGTTCAAGAGCCTCATCCAAGACCTGTCATCAGACAAGACCCAAGAAAAAACACAACACAATAGCCAATAGCCATACCCAACCAAAGCCCGATTCTGATCTGAATTCTTTTTGTGTCTTTCTAAAAAATGTCTTATTTGCAACACTGCCTTGTGATTTTGATCACAGCTCAGTAACCCTGGGACACTTTCGTGAAAGAGAACGTGAACATCCAGGACGATGTTTTCAATGCATTCTGACCACTGTATCCCAGCCGTTGAGTAGTCAGCGTCTCGGGTGTGGTGCATCAGAACCAGGATGATTCTTCGACCATCTGTTGAAAAATAAGAGAGAAATGAGAGATGAAGGCAGAACAGGACATCCTAACAGGAGGACAAGATTAGCCTTCTGAGTTTAGAAATGATTCCTTATTTAATATTTCTTCATTCTACTGGAAGAGCAGGACAAATATATCACAGTAAAGAATTTTGGATTTGGAAAGATGTTTGTCTGCATTTTCACAAATTTTTCAAATTTCCACACTGAAAAACCATTGAATGTGAATAACCCAGAACTGTGTCACACATAAAAGAAGAAATCCTTCTACACATTGTATTCTGCTTATCCAAGATAAGGTCACAGACTAATGTGAGAAAACAAAGCAAGGCTCATTGGCTTGTCCTTAGGTACCTCAAGGTGCCTCTAAGGAATACATACAGTGCCTTAACCTAAGATTAGTAAAGTAGAGTCCTAGTCTCATAGTCTACGTGGATTATTTAATTTCTCTCTGGGATCAGTAAAGTATTTCAGAATTGAATTGAGTAGACTGAGGTCCAATAACATTTAGCTTTACTTAATTGCATTATTGCTATTAATCAAATTGCACCACTCAGCACACTACAGTCAGTCATCGTCTTTAGGATCTATAAAGTATTTCTGAATTTGAATTCAGACACTTAAGACTCTCCTTTGTGACTTTGTTACTGTCTTGATGTGGCTCTGAAGGTTCAGGTCTGAGTCCATCACTACACCCAGATTTCAGACCCAATCTCTAGTTTCTATATAGTAAATAACTGAAGAGGTGCTGACTCTATTTCAGAGGTCTCATTCTCCCGGGCCAATTTCAACCCACAGTGCTATGTCTCGTGGCCCCCACCGTGATATCAAAGTATAATAGTGCGGCCCACAGGGTGAGCGGACCTTTGAAGGAAGTCCCGCCCACCGTTCCTAGTCATGGCTGACATTCGGTGCTAGGCTAAGCTGCACTGACTTCATGCTCACTACGCTTGTAACAATAGTATGGCGGATGATGGAACAGTCCGGTACCAGTTTCCCTTCCCTGCAGTCGCCATTCCGGTACTTTCTACCATTAACAAATGCCACGATCAAACGCAGAGAAAGGCTGCTACCAGGCTGCTCGTCTTCCGCCGCGCTGTTGTGACAAGTAGAAGCGGTAATGACGTCACGCGTCGAGACGTTCTCCATGTTGCTAGCTGGCTAAAGACCTCTATAAAACGTAGAACAAGAGCGACGCCAAGTAGAATAAACTTAGGGTGCGTTCACACTGCAGAATAAAGTGACCGATTTTTTATTTTTTTTATTTTTTTTATTTTTTTGACGTAATGCGACCTGTATCTGATCTTTTCATGACAGTCTGAACAACACAGGCCGGATTCTTTTCGAATGCGACCCATATCCGATACGCATCTGATTCAAATGCAACCTAACGTCAAGGACACATTCATCCAAACTGAACGTCACTGATTCTCAACAAATTCTGCATCCTGATACGCGCAAGTGGGAAGAAAAACAAC
>NW_015114348.1:74098-141416 GCF_001443285.1 Poecilia latipinna | reverse complement strand
CAGCAGAGAGCACCTTGACAGAAGCAAGGTGAGCTCAAAGAAACTTCCACTTCGCCCTTGTGTTCTTCTCCCTGTTCCATCAGATCCACCGATAAAAGCTTTGTTTATTCTTTTAACCTTTTGGCAAATGGTTCTTTTTTTTTTCATATCTGCCATTTCATGTTTTCTTATCTTTCCTCGACTACGCAGGCGCAAGGGAAGTTAGATACCAGGGCAAGTGTCAGCAGAGTAATTAAAAGCCATTCCAAGAACCGCCGAACACATGTAACGAAGACGGCGACTCGTCCATCACGTCCTCGCGCCTCTGAGATCGTCCTTCCAGCGGGAAGGACCTTCTGCAGCCACTCCGCACCATCCATCACGCTCCCTCTGCTGCAACAAATTACCGTCCACTTCTCGTCGGACCAATCGGCTGCGCGGCCGCTTCGTTTAGCTAAGAGCTCGCTAATGACATCATTTAGCAGCCGTCAGTCAAACCTGAGCACGCCACTCAAGCATTTGGTGGAGAAATCCTGGAGATCTTCCTGGAGAGACGCTTTGTTGGGGCGAATAACAAGGCTGTAATCATGGAATAATGACTTTCGTGACGAGTCCCAGAAAGCAATCAAGTATCCAATCTCACTTGGCGATAATTGAACCCGGTTACTGGAGGGCGTCACCACGGCAGGCGACACACACGCAGGATGCAGCACAAGGGAAAGAAGACATGCCCATAAGAATGCAAAGAAAAAGTGCAACGTCACTCTAATATATTTTTCAACTGACAGCAAAGTGAAAGTGGGAAAATAAAGAGGGCAAAACGTTTTCCTGCATGGATAAAATTCTTCTTCCAATTCAACTTGTAATCAAGATATTTCTTCGCAAGAAGAAAAGTGGAAATGTAACAATCCCATCCATTAAACCTTTAAATATGCTCTTGCTGCCTCCTGCTTTCAAGTTAGTTCGCAGTCATTGTATCTGCACATTTAAAAGTAAAAAAAAACCCATCAAGTTAACAGCTGGATGTGACTTTAAAGTGCTGTTAAAAGCCCCTTGCGTTTTACTGAATGCTTTAAATTTCTATTCGACGGCATTTAGAGAACCGTAGGAATAATAGCTCTGCACACTTAGAATCTTGACACATGTAAAGCACATAAAGCAGCATTAGTCCTCTTATAATACATAAAATGTGGAGAAAATCCAACATAACCCTGAACACAACAGGTTGACTAATGATCCTGTGACATTCCTTGTAATTTCTTTTTAATACTCACATCTGGAGGAGACTTGAAAACCCACAAGCTACATATACACTTAGAACTCACTGGTTCTGTCTATAATCCCAAATAACACTCATTTAGAGTTCCGGCACTACGGATCAAGTCAAGCCGACAGAGAAGCTGCATTTTTCTTGAGAGAGAAAAAGAAGGAAAGCAGCTCCATATGTGGTGTGGTGCAGCCCATGTGAAGGATCAGATGGAAAAAAAAAATTACCTGGGAATGCAGCACTTACTGCAATCTCATAGAGAATCAACAACAAAAGCTGAGAGTCGACCTTGACTTAATTAGCACTGAATGGGTTTCAGGCATTTTCTACAGTTATGCTACAAAAAAAAAAAAAAAAAAAAAAAATTATTAATTGGTCCAGATGGACGATCAAATTGGTTTAGATTAAGCATCTATTCAAGGACTCATCGTCAGCAGGGAACGCACGCTAATGCTGTTCGGAGAAACTAAAGCAACTTCCCCATGAATGATGCAAAACTCATTCATTTAGGCCCAGTTATTAGGCTTTCAGACGAAAATGTGCAAATTACCAAGAAAGAACCCCCCCCCTCCCCAAAACCTAGATGTTCAAGACACATAATTTATGAATCATAAATGGAAATTTGGTTCCAGACAGTCAGAAGAAATATTAAGCTACACCAGCTTATCGTACAAAAACCAATTCTCAGTAGAAAATATTTACATCAAGCAAACAAACACTTACTAAGGTGTTTCGTCTGATTTGGTCAAATAACTTTTATTCTGTGAACTTGTCTTATTCGCTGCTTTTATTCACGAGCAAACCAATGATTTGAACTTGCGTCGTTCTTATACTATGTCCCATTGCAGCCACAGAATGTAATGCGTCTTAACGGGATTTTAGATTAAATTGTGTAATGCATGCAGTAGGGTTTTAATTTTTGTTTATGACTTTTGCCCAGGTTTTTTTGCAAAATAGCTCAACGACAGTCAGATTGGTTGGAGAGTGTCTGAAAGCATGACTGTTTATGCTTTGTCTTGGATTCTGTTTAGATCATTATTTTCTTCTTTGCACTGATTTATCACATAAATGAAATTAAAGCTTGTGGTTGTAAAGTGTCAAAATGTGAAAAAAGTTTGAAGATGACTTATTTTGCGTTGTACTGCTCATCTGAGACTAGCTCTACCAAGCTTTTATTTTGTTTTCTGCCCGAGGAACGGTAATAACCACTAATAAAAAGGACTAATCTGGTGGTCTCCCTTGCTTAGACTCATCATTACTGACGTGATTCAAATTGATTATAGATTTAAGCAGTGCCACATTAATATGCAATGATAAACAAGACCTCAGGTAACCTTATGAGTGTTGCTTTTGGAATCAATCTAGACTAAATACTGCAACCACAGACACGCAAGTAAGTCAAAAGCAAGAAAAATGACTGAATCACAAGGCATAAGAATTGAAGCCTGTGTGTCCATTTCCCTGCTGATTTCTCATGAGCCTAATTATCTTGATTCACCATAAAACAAAATGCTGGGCTGGCATCGCCGTTCCTACAGCTCCGATGGTTTGATGCTAATGACGGATGATCTCTCTGGTCCGATTAGTGAGCTTAGCTTTGCTGTTCTCCATGTGAGTGGGCCAATGCTCTCAGAGATGAAAGATCGCCCCCTTAGGCGCACAAACACACAATCATGAAAAAGTAATGCACCGAAAAGAAGAAGAAAAAAACACTGACACAAGTCCCAGCAGAGCAAAAACGAAGAACAGTCACGCTTTGCTCTTGATACACACTCGCATGCAAACTGTGGGGAAAGCAGAAGCACACCGACATACTCAAAGATTTATTGTAGCACACATGCATGCACGCACGCATCTTCAGATTGTGCTTACACACGTGCAAAAACAATAAAGCAAACCTTGTTAAGAGAGTGGGAGGCGAGGCAGCCAAGCAGAAAGATATAAATAGCCTGTCTGAAATTCAACAATAGAGGTGGTGCAGGACACTGGTGGGACGGGGAGTAAAAGGAGGGGGACAAGAAAGAGGAGGAGTATAAGACAGAGAGAGAATATGAGACAAAAGTAGAAGAAGAAGCTGCAGAAAGGGAAGAGCATAGGAAACAGACAGCTGATGAAGTGAGGTGCATAAAACCGGTAATGAAATGAGACAACAGCAGGTCTCATTGCAGGAGAGAAAGTGGAGCGGGGAGAGGGGCGGGTTTTCCAAAGCGTGAGCCAGGTACGGTTTCTTTCAAAGCAGGACAGCACTGTCCCCCACTGTCCCTCACTATCCCCGTTGCCCCAAGTTGTTCCTTGGAACTCAGATAAACGGTCATGAATATTTTAGAGAAGCAATCATTTCATTAATATCATACCTAATCCAATCCTATAAGACCCCTCTTTTCATGTAAATACGCGTATAAGCCAACTCTTTAGGTAGGACCAGAGTCAGGCCAAAGTCTGAACCTCAATCAAGGTTTTTCTTTTTAAAAAAAACAAACAAAACTGAAAAATAGTTTATTCCTCACTGAAGGACACCCAGCTCATGCGACGAGACGCTACATAATACAGGAATGAGATGAAGTTCTTGCAGCATTTTATTTTAAAAAGAATTTAAATATTTTTCTCATCACAAATGAAATGAAGGTTTTTACAAATCATCCAACATCCCAGTCCAATTATTACTGGTCCATATATTGTAACTTCATGGTAGTCATAAGTAGATGAAAACGCACTGATATTCTTGGTTATTGAGTTTTTACAAATAGAACAAATGGTCTACACGTTTTCAATAATCACGGTTCAGTATAGTTTGTAGAGACCATCACAGGTGGTCCAGATTCATGAACAATTGTGAAAAAGCTCTTTAGTTTGCTGCCAATGGGAAGCACTACAGATGCTAGTTTTAGTATCACCAGGGACCAATAGTCAGTCGCTGTACTGTCACAGTGCTTAGAAATCAATCATTTTCTGTCAAATGCTCTGTCAATATCAACTAATTTTTATTTAAAAAACTGTTTAATAGCTATACAGTAAATACCAACATAGATGTCAATAAATACCAAGAAGAAAAAAAAGAGAGTACCACATGTAATACATGTAGGTATACGGCTGTATTTATGGGTCAGCCTATGAATTGTTTTTAGTGGAATTGCCGATTTAAATTGTACTTTTAAAAACCAAAATAAAAAGGGTAATTATTTATAACTTAATTTAGGCTTAAGAAACACTACTACAGAAATACATTTTAATATTTATTGTTATTAATCACAAACATTTGTCCATATAATAATATAATATTTCAAAACTTTGATACTGTTTGACAAATTCTTTTAATAAATCATTTACTTCGTCGTTTCGTTACTTTGTTTTTTTTTTTGTTTTTGTTTTTTGCATCAGGCTTTTTGTGTTAAGTGCCAAACTCCAAAACCACTTCCTGTCTTATTTCCTAGAAACAGGAAACGTGGAGGCACATCTTTAAGTCTGAGGCTCATAATAAACACATCGCTTTTCACTTGTTGTAGAAAAATTTTTATTTTTATTTTTTTATATCTTGAGATCTGACACGACCTGCAACTTTAATCTCTTACAGCTTCCAAGCATCCTTGTGATTTCCAATAAAAGAATAATGTAACGTCAGCACTCTTCATCATGGCGTCATAAAATGTAACGTTCTGGCAGAAAGGAGGCAACACTCTACATTTATTCACTCTCTTATTTCCCGTCAACATGGACACATAAAGACCAAATGCTAGTTAAGTTAATTATTTATCTCTGGCTTTTAGGTTTGTTCAGCTGAAGTGCTGTTTGGATCAAGTTCAAGATCTCCAGTCTGAGGCCAGCTTTAATTGACGCTCATAAACAGAGCGAGCAACCGCAGGGTTCTTCTGTAGCATTACACCCAGCTTGTTATTTTTATTCATTTAATTTATTATTTTAATGGCAGAAAATACAAATACATAATTTCGTTATGTAAAGTTGTAGAATGTACTTTCTATTGCCAGAAGTATAGTATATTTTATATTATGCTTTTACCAGAGCTTATGGGAAAAAAAATAAATAAATAAAAAATCAACAAGTCATTTATGCAGGGCAGAGAGCCTCCATTTAGCTTGTGTTTCTCCTAATGCAGGCCAAACCATTATCACAACAAGCTGGCTGGCTGTGATGTAGGCTTTTTGCATTTTTCATGTCCACGACGGTTTAAAGACGACAGTGAGGCAGGGGTGTAATTTGCACTTATTTGGATTCATGGCGGAAGGCGCTCTTAAGGCTTAGCAACCACATTTGTTGCCACTCTTACTACAAAAGCAGGCAAAAAATAGTAACAAAACTTTAAAAAAAGCCCTGGATGTATTACTTTTGCTGTTATGGAGTAATAATAATAAAAAAACGAAGCTGGAATCTGGAAACATGTTTTATCTGCTACCTTAGCAGAGCCCAGTCCTCCTGTTCTGTTTACGTCAGTAGGTTCTGCCATACATTTAACTAAAACTACTCAGAATGTCTCATGAGCTGAATCATCAAAAAGAGTTATATCAAATCAAAAGCGTAAACTTCCAAGGTTTAGCTTAACATTTCTATAAATGAAAACGTCTTGTAGGTTTGTAGGAGTCGGCGACACGGTGAGCTAGATGAGCCTGTATCTGGCTCCTATGTAGCCTAATGCATGAATTTTGTGTAAACTACACCCAAACACTTCCTATATATCTACATTCAAACTTTCAGAATGAGTTTAATCAAGGTCATAAAACACACATGAGAAAGATAGAGATTGCTAATGAGTCTTTAATTATCCCGGATAAATCAGGTGAAAATAAGATCATTAAATGTCACAGAGATTCGCTGAAGAATCAAAGGAAATCGGTCAGTTTTCAACTTGACCAGCCCTGACAGGAGACTGGCCGGTCACAAACTCTGAAAACAAGTTATTTCCCCCCCTCCACCCCGAATGGACAATAAGCAATACAAGGTTGAGGAAACCACAACACTTTGTGGAGTGGAAGATGTTAAAGGACGAAAAAAACCAAAACAAAACAGTGTTTGGCCACAGGAACCAGAAAAGACAAAAAATATTTTAAATGAATTTTCTACAGAGGCATGCTGGTAGTTTACTTAGGCTGAAACTACAGAGAACTAGTCCTCAGGTGCTTCTGGTCATTTTACTCCTTTCACATTTTGTACTTATTTAATTGATTATTTTATAAATAATAAATTTCATAAACTCTGTTGACTTTTCTGAGATTGAAAAAGAGCCATCTTGCAAGGGACACCATTTCATACCTGGAAAAAAAAAAGAACTGGTCCAGAGTTGATTTTAGTAGATTCTAAGAGGATTTAGTTCCTCTTTTTTAATATTTTAAATTAGTACAAGATTTTTGTAACTGTCTGTCACACGCTGCAACATCGCCTCTGTTTTTAATACTTATAAATAATTAACAGTAAAACCAACAAAGCTTATAAGAAATATTCTGAACACTGTAAGCCACGGCCCTTTACATTTTTTTTCAAATTATTTTTTTTAGGTAAAAAAAATTGAGATCAGAAATGGGCCACAGACCAGATTGGTCACCAATATCCCTGATTATTGTGTGTGTAGAAAATGCTAACAATAACAAACCTTTGGATAGTTCCAAGGAAACATGATACTCAGAGGACAGATCACCGATCCACCATAATGTCAACACACAGACGGATCTTTTCTCTGCTTGATCACTCCGTCATCTGACCAATATTCTTTACATGCAGATATTTCATTTGCATGAGGAAAGTTGACCTCAGCGACATCAGAGGCAGCACGCACACCGAAACCCATCAAAACCCATAAACCTTTATCTGACCCCTGATAAAGCTTCATTCAGTCAAACTATTTATTCCCCACGTTCACCTCAGATCACAGCATGGATATATATATATATATATATATGTATGTATAGCTAGAGATAGAGATAGAGAGAGAGAGAGAGAGAGAGAGAGAGAGAGAGAGCGAGCAATATTTCCATGCTTTGCCCTAAAACCAATAAAACACAGTGCTGGCTGCATTTCAAAGGCTTCTGCTCTACAATCTGGAGCAGACCTTGCTGTAATCCTGTGTCAAACCCCTCTGGCTCAAACACTGGCTGAAGCTCATCCAAAGCTACCAGAGGCGGTGTGGAGTCCAGAGGAGCAGAAGTAGAGGTGTTGGATTCCTCTGCTGACAAACAGTGGGTGTCGGTGATTTGGAGTAATCCCACCGACAACAACAAAGCCCTCCCCCCCGCCCCCCCGCCACCGTCATAACAACACAGATAAATACCCCGATGGGGTGCACAGTGGATGTATGCAACTAGAGGCAGAGTGAATTATAATCCAACACATAAGTGTGCGCGCGTTGATACAAAGGCTGTAATCTGGGTCCCGCTCTATCCTGCTTACGCCTGGCCGAGCCCACACTGCCCCATCTGTCCCTCCTCCCTCATCTTCTCCATCTCTCCCCTAGCTTTTCTTCCCTCCTTTCTCCTCCTTTGCTTTTCCCTCTCCTCCTCCTCCTCCGCATCCAGGCAACAACACAAACAGTCCTCTTTCTCCCGTTAGGACCACCTCCTCCTCCTCGTCGTCGTCTCCTCTGGTGCTTTCTCTCTCCACATTTCCAATCTCTGTACTTACATGTCACCTCCATGGCTCTGAGCGGCGTGCGATACTCTCCACAGTGACTGATGAATCCCCCGAGCCGCCGGTGGAGAACGACTTTTCGGCTCGCGGCAGGGAGGCAGGGACGGGTGGAAAGATGGAGGGAGCAGATGGTTCCTCAGAAGAGCAGTCTGGCTGATTGTGGACAGTTAGCTAGAGCATTAGCCACAATAAGAGAAAACTCATCTGTCAATGCCGTCTCCTTTTTTCTTTTTGTACCTCTTCTTTCCTATTTTGGCTCTCGCTCCTGCAGTTGCCTCTCTATCTGAGCATTTTCTGTTCAATTAAACCCACCCCTCATACATTAAGCTTCCCTCCCCATCATCTAGCCACTATAATAATACCCTCTACCTTTTCTATTTGCCTTCCTTTCTCCCTCTGTGGCTCTAAGAGCATCAGCCAAGCTGCTCTGCTTCACTTATGTTGATCTCTGAGCTTATGCACTGATTGGACCCACGCCATAATCAGAGACACCAATGGTGATGCAGCAAGTGGATCACATGATAAATATAGGTGTTTGTGTGTGCGCAAGAGTGTGTGTGTGTGTGTGTTTAGTCGTGGAGGGAGAGAGGGATGCGAAGGGAGGAAGAGGAGAAGGGGGAGGGGGTATGCGAGCGGGCTGCAAGCCGCTACATCACCGAGGGATTTTTTTTAAATATTTTTTTTCCAAGGTCTCAAGAAGAGAGAGATGAAGGCTCCCTCTTCCCCTCCTGTGGGGAGAAGAAGGAGGAGGAGGAGGAGGAGGAGGACGAGTGGGGCTGTGAGCGCGGACGCTCGGATGAAGGGACGACAGGCAGCCTCACGAGTCGCCGATAGGCGCGCTCACGCCGAAACAAAAGCGCGTACGCACGCAGAGCGAGTGGCTCCATTTTAGCTAAAACAGAGGCAGGGCAGTGCGCCGCCGCCGACATAATTGGACGGGGTTGCTATGGAAACAGGGGAAACGGCTGCTGATGGACAAAGCAATGCCCTGGGAGCGTCACACTTGCCTCCATTAAACACGCCACAAACACAAAC
Source organism: Poecilia latipinna (assembly GCF_001443285.1). Lineage (NCBI taxonomy): Eukaryota > Metazoa > Chordata > Actinopteri > Cyprinodontiformes > Poeciliidae > Poecilia > Poecilia latipinna. Next base: position 132,505 of record NW_015114348.1, on the reverse strand, counting down.
ACACACCTGCCTCGTCTTTTACCGAGCACCACATTAAGGCGAAAGAAAAATCAGCAGGCCAGTGTTTTTTTTTTTTTGTTTTTTTTTTTGTGTTTTAGACTGTTCCCTAAATTAGCATATTGTAATGGGTGCAGAGTGACGCTAAATCAATCGGCCACAGAGACCGAGGCAGTGAAATGGCAATCAGCGCTGAAGAAACGGACACACACTCACAGTGCACGGCGACGTGCACATTAGGACTCTGATAAAAACTCAAGTGCTTTAGTATTCCACACATCAGTGCCGTCAGCGGCAAATGTTGAAGCTGCAGGGAAGCCATACAGATTAGAAAATGGATGCCCGCTGAATTATCCTTGATCCCCCCTTATTATGCGCCCACATTAGGATGCATACGCTCCGTAAAGAGTATATTCCCTCTGATAATGTGCTGACATGACATTTTAAATTGCAGAATGCATTCAAATGTGCACTCCAGTTTCAGGCTGACGGTTGTCACGAGCTACAAATTCAGTCCTCGTAGCGAGAAAATCACAGTTCTTCTGCTGACTGCAACTTTCTACATAGCTGGGGGGAGAACATCAGAGATATTACAATTAAACAAGTTAGACATAAGTAAAATTAATGATCATTGCTGGGCAAAATCCTCCACCAAGAAGCACATTCGCTTCCTTCACCAAGGAGTAATTAATCTGAATTTCACAGTCAGTATAATCTGAGGCTGAACAATTGTGACGCTTAGCATTAAGCTCTGCATGCATCGTTTAGCTAATGCCCTCACACCAAAATGTCCTCACGTCAAAAAGGTACTTCTAATATCCAAACTTTTAAGGTATTGACAGCAGCAGGTACAAAAAAAAAAAAAAAGGGTGCACAGGTATGTGAAGTCACACCAATCAGATGGAAAAAGATTTTTTTTTCTACACAGGCAGGAAATCCATAAATGTGAGCTAAGACCTGGTAGTTAATACAAACTTGGAGCTGCCTACTCTCTCCTTGTGTATCAATAGCTCAATAAACTGTAACACAAAGAAACACAAGGAATAAATGCCAGGAGTAAAGCCATAAACAGTTTTTTTTTTTTTTTTTTTTCCTATTGTGAATTCGTAAAACAAATAATGCAGCCATGCCGGCGAGGCGGCTAACAGCTAAAAGCTTCATGTGGGTACAGAGAGTGTTTCGTAGCATCCGTCTGGTGCATGGATGCTGCTGCATCTAACCGTTTTATTGAAAATCTTTGATTCCTGCTTTCCGCTCAACATCAATTTGTCATTTGAGTGCAGATTTATTTGATTTGCTTTTAGCTCTGGATCCTCTGTCCTGACCACTTCCAGATAACCAGTGAAGACCCCTAATCAAAACCGTTAACTTTCCCTCCGAGTGCATATTTTTTTAAAATACAAGTGTTCTTAAAAACAAACAAACAAACAAAAACAAAAACTGTTTTAATCACTCTTAAAAGACGATGGCCAAACTTTAGAAAGACGAGCCATATTTTTAATAGCAATCCTTTTAATAAGATCAATAAACATATCTAAAGAAAGACGTCAGGACTCCTTAAATCCATAATAAAGATGCTGCAGCTTGAGACTTGTATGCCTTTGTCAACGTTCACTTTCCCACTACACTACAATAAGAACCACAAACTCTTGGAAGTGCATTTTTCCAGATTTTGGAGTCTGACTCTGCAATAATAGCTCCACCTTGAAGCAGAGCAATTTTCTGCAGGGTGACATTTTGAGAGCAGCTCTAAGCAGCGGCTCACTTCAATCACAGCTAGTAGGTCTGAACCAGAAATTACACAGTGGACCTTGTTCTTAAATAAACTGGTATCCTGTGGAGTCTGGCAGCTGTGGAAACACCTGGGATGATGTGATAAAAAAAAACGTTTCTAAACACAACTTTATGTCCTTTATAGTTGGATATTTGTCTACAATAAATAACAATGTAGGTGGAAGTGTTAAGGCAACATTCATAGTTTCAGGATGCAAGTCTACCCAGCAGCACAGTGCATTACAAAAAATGTTTGTTTTTGTTTTTTTCCTCAATCATGTTTCTGTAATTTTTCTCAATGATTTTTTTTGTGCTTTTAATTTTTTTTTAAATTTCGCCCTGGTCTGTTTCTTTTCGTTTTTGTCTCCGTCTGGTCCTCTCATCCCCAACCAGTCGAGGCAGATAGACACAGCTTCTGACTTCATTTCATTCTGTTCAAGGACAGCACTCCACTGTTAGCTCAGGATGAGTAAAAAACAAAAGAAAAACCATTAAAATGAAGATTTATTACAATCTTTTTTTTTTCATCTAGATGATATTTTGCTATTCAAGCTCCTCATAACCACAATCACGCTCATCGAGGTTAACAGAATTAATCGATCCAAACCTTCTTGTGACATGCAGCGAAGGAACTTTTCACGAGATTTAACACGCAGCATAAATCAATCTGAAACAAAACGAACCGACTGTGGTTTGAAGCTCGTCCAAGACAAACCCAATCCGTCTGACAGATCAGGAAAAATGCAGAGAGCATCTGCCGCTTCCTACAACCGACGCCCAACTGACTACCCGACGTACAATATCGGTCATGAACACCTCATTACTATCGCCATCTGGCCGTGTGCATAGACACGGTTCCCGTGTGAACTGACTCAACATTAGCCAGTTTACAGGAAGTTTATCTTAATCCAAACTCCTCTGAGCTTCGAGTAAAGACAAAAGGATTTAGGAGATCAAAGGGAAATTTACAAATAAAACTGTAACTTCTATATGAGGAAAAGTATAAAAAAAATTTTAAAAACGTGGACATTTTTTGTGCATTTGTTACACCTACCATAAAAAAAAAGAAATATGTTGATCTTTGTAATTAAGCATCAAAGATTGTGACTGTACTGAATTTGACCACATGCAGCCAATAAAGCAGCACTGTGCCATTATTCAGCAAGACATGAATTAATTAAAAAGTAAAGCTCTATTAATAATTATCACAACACCTAAAGGAAAAACGTTCCAGTAAATATATCAGCAAATCAAGAATCAATGCAATGATTTCTAAATGCGTCCGACTTGTTTGCAACTAGAAGTCTTGATGTGAAATAAAAAATCCCAGTGTCAAGTGTAATTCAAACTTTCAGTCCAATATAAATGCATTACATACCAATAATACACAAAAAAGTAGGACAACATATGAAAGTCATTGTGTTTGAAATTAATGGGGATTTAAATCAATTCAATTGTAAGCCTACTGAGAAATTCTGGAAATATAAATACACGAACAAAAAAAACAAAACAAACAAAAAAAAAAAGAATTTTACAAATTACATGTATCCAAACAAAGCACTTTCTATGGTGGAGACAAAAAAAAAGAGACGTCCACATATGTGTCTCCTCTGACTGTCCAGTATATAATGTATAAGTAGAGCACATGGCTCTAAACACCTCTCAGCATGAAACACAAGCCTGAACCCGGCAGCGGAGCCACACGGCCTACCTTGTTGAAGTCTTCGCTTGTGGCTCGCATCTCCTTCCAGGTCTTGTTGAGCAGCTGGATGCAGATGCAGAAGAACTCCTCAAAGGAGCGATCGTGGGTGAAGAACATGGGGTGGAAGTCATGACAGTTTTCACTGGCTGTGGAAATGAATTAAAGAGGTAACTGGTAAGTATTTGCAAAGGGTACAAATGATTCATATTAGCACAGCAATATTACAGTTTTGTTTTTGTTTTTGTTTGAATCTTCACATTTCATTTCAATCATTTTTACCTGTCTGAATGTCTTAGAAGCTTCGAGTTTGAAATTTATAACAAGTTATGTTCACATAGAGGGCTTACATTACTGATGTGTTTAAAACCCATGGTTTGAACAACCACAAAACGTTTTGGTCTCATTATTTTAGACAATATTCTGGTAATTAGATAAAAACCAGAGGAGAATGACCTCCTTTATTAAGGAATCAAATTCGCAGCAGGAATTTTAAATTATACGGCAAATAAATCATGTTGTGATTATACATGTTTGTGAACTGGGGTATTTAACTCCAATTTATTCAAACACCAAAATTGACCATTCAATTCAGCCTGATGCATGAACAGTTGGGTTCAAGTATTTTGATGATCCACATTTACATTCAAACTCTCTAATAGTGTGAAATATCGCATGCTGTTTATGAATTATATATATATATATTTTTCCCACTGTAACTATAGAAGGAGGCAAATTTGTTCCAAAAAAAAAAAAAAAGCCAAGAACCTCCACAGAGAATCCACTTAATTGAGATGAGAGCATAACCGAAATCGAACCTACTCATCAAATTCAAAATGTCCCCTCGAGGCAAATTCAGTCCAAAAAAAAAAAAAAAACTAGTTCCAGCTAAATTAAGTCGAGATACATTTCTTATCCCCAGACCCAAAACCTGTTTATTTTCTCCATTAGCAGAGCAGCGAACCACTTTAATACCTGGATTTGTGTGGGAGTGGATTTGACATGAGTGTAAGATGGGGGGGGGATAAAAAAAAATAGAGACTGGGCTCTTGAGTACCCAAACTGTATTAACCCAAAAGGTAAAATAACAAGCCTTGACATTCATTCGAACTGCATTCGCCGCGCTCTCGCCTCGCAGCGATGAGTGGCGGCTCGGAGCCAAAAGGTTGGTTCATTTAAAGAGTTTCAGAGTGGAGCAGCAGGGGCGCCGGCCACCACGAGGAGCCATGAAATTGGATGGAAAGGGTCGGGCTGCGATTGAAACTTCACAGTGTAATGAGTGATGCCGTCAGCCCACAGGCACAGAGACCTGGGCCTTGATTTTCAACTGATGGATGGGCGATTAAAGTGGAGGACATGGTGGCGATTGGGGCGGGATGTGCCACCAAAGCCGGCAGACGATCAGAAAACTAATGGAGTGGAGCCAAAAGAGATGCCGACAACCTGCTTAGCCAACAGAGTTTCGCTCATGGCTTAAAAAAAAAAAAAAAAAAAAAAAAAAAAAAAAAAAAAAAAAAAAAAAAAGATAAAAACAATAAAGAAATCGAAAAAAGGAAACGGGATCAGTGAAAAAAAAATCTCTCTCTAATAAATGATCTTGTTTTGGCAGACTGACAAAACCGATTAGGCGTGTTGGACTCAGAGCTTACAAGGCTGTTTACCGATAGAGCCGGCGCAGCCCCTGAGGTAGCAAGGTGAAGGGGAATGACATGTCAAGGCTCATTTGAAAGATACAGACAGCAAGTCGTCTGAAGCGACTCTGCAGAAATTTCTCCCTCGCAGACAGTTTCAACGCTTCCTGCAAGGCTAAGCAAGAGTCCAGGCAGCAGGGCGGAGGCAAGAAACAGGGCGACACAGTGGCCTTCAAAGAAAACTACGTTGTTATGTGCGGTATTTCATGAGAGTTGTTATCGGGACACACGCGTTAATCAGCCGAACGTCATCCGTTTTGAATGTAGGGATTATTTTTGGTCAAATTCCAAATATTTCATTTAGCCCTCTGGAAAAGACGCATGTCTTACTGGAAAGTTGTTTTTGCAGCGCAGAAGATAAAGAGAAGGAATTATTTGACAAGTTAACGTTTTTGTTAACTTGCCATCTATATATATATATATATATATATATATATATATATAAAACACACAATGTTCAAAGCATCTAAAACCAAAGCCAGGGTAGGATGATCGTAGCAGGACGGCGTCGGGATAAATATCACCACAGGGACCCTAAACTCTCCCCGTATCCAGATAACGGCTCAGCGGGGCAGGTGTGAACTGTGACTTGTTTAAAGTCATAATTTATTAATCTTTTGGGTAACGCATACGGGTCTGCAGCGCACAGTCTGGCTGATTGCTTAATGAACCCTAATGAGTTTGCTTTGTCCTCTATCGTTTCATCCATCTGCACGGCCAGATGTTTACGCGCTCATGCAGTGGGTAACAGGACACGACGACGGCCGGTTCAGGTTGGTCTCAACCATATGCTCGTTTGGGTCAGCAGAACTTAAAAGTGTCACGACTAAAATAATCACGCTTAGCTGAAAAGCTACTCGCCTTTTGTGCAGTGAGGGCAAGAGATGAAATGGGATTGGGTTTATGAGACTGAGAGAAATAATTAGTTTTTGCAACAGATGGTGCAGATTTACCCTAATCTCAACAATATTAGGTCAGTCTGGGATTTTGTCACTAAAAGTGAGACTACAGAGGAGCAAAATCCACAGGACAGAGCTGAAAATAAACAAACAAATCAGCCAAATGATTGACTTCAACAACAGAACTAGGGGAAATAAGTGGTTTCTGGGTAGTTGGACTACTTCAATAATTTAATTTCGGCAATTTGCTCTTGTGTTGAGGTTTCTCTTAAGAAAACTGTCTGGCAGCAATAAATATAAAATGTAAAAAAGTGATGTAATAGAGAGCAGAGTGGGGTCACACATAATGCAGTGTGCTTGATGATGGAGGCTGGGTGACAAAACAGCCAACTAAGTATGAAACATCTCCGCCGCTGGTTCTTGGTTATTTGCAGCAGCGTTTCCACGAGCAGGAAAGCAACACAAGGCTGTGCGTTTGTTTTCGACGCCGCAGTGACGTGGAGCACATTGTTTTCAAGCTCACAGCAAAGGGTTTCTTGCAGTGCTGTGGGAAGAAAATTGTTTTAAGAAAAACACTTATCCATGTTCAAGCACAGCTGTTGCCGATTTTCATTTGTTTTATGGGGGAAAAAAAAAATCACATCACATTCCAGTTATAAAAATAGAGCAACTTCTATTTCTATTTTCCAACAAATGTTCTGTTCTCTTTGCTTGGGACAAAAGATGAAAAAAATTAAGAAAGAAAATGCTTTGCTGCCTTGAAAATGTGGGCTGAAGTAAAGCTGAGATTTACAGCTTTGTTTCGACAAAAACGTGTGATTCTTATGAAGAAACTATAAACAGTCTACAATGGATCTAAACTAAAGATGTACTTTATATTTTGATTTTTTTTATATAGCCAGAATCTGCCAAATGTGGTTTCGACTGAATTTTATTTCTAACTACTACTACTACAAAAAACAAAACAAAACCAGTCCTGCTAATCGAGAAAAAAAACAGGAGACAAACAGAAAATGAAGAAATCTTGAGGTCGTCAAAGCATCTTGCCCATAACCTTTATTTGGTTTTTATCTGACAAAACAAGTACTAATGCTGTCAGCTGATGACTATTTCTGTCTTTTATTAGTATTTGAAATGCCCACCAGTGGTCAGAAATAAACAAGGGAAAACTGACCGGTTCTGATCTCTGGTTTACTGATTGGTGCATCTCCAGCGCCTATGGGAGTCCTTCCTGGTCCTCCGCCCCTCCTTTACCATCTGTTTGGATATTAAGGCCAGTGCTGACTTACATGCCTCTAAAACAAAAACGGCCAGCTAGTGTCTTGTGTGTGAATGCGGCAGTCGCAAAAGTCCCCTTATGGTCCAGCTTCGGAGCTTTCCGTGACATCAACCGATTACTCAACCGGTGGCCACACAGCGAGGTCCAGGACAAAACCGAAAAGTGACTAAGCACTTGAGCAGCTGCGTGACTGTGCATCAAACGGGAACATAAAGAGGCACATGTGGGCTGATTGCCACTCTGACATCTGTCAAGACCCGCTGTGTGTTTGCGACCATGTGGGTGTGCGCGCAAAGTGGGCGAATCAGCCCTCGGAGTCACCTTGCAGTCCCGCCAAAACGACGAAGAGACGGCAGAAAGCACCGCCGTTCCACTAATTACTATCCCAGCGTGCCTTCATGTCCAACCGTTAACAAGAGCGGCGTATCTCCGAGCGTCAGCGGAGCAGAACCAGCGACGCGTTTTCACTCCGGTCGAGTCTGCAGGTACGGATGGCAGGGCGGCAGGTACGCGGAGAGGCTTGCATGACTTAGCAAGTCGGCTGAGTGCTCATCAAGATGCAGCAAGAAACAGAGTAGCATCGCCACGCAGGCATAAAATATTAATACACAGCGTTATAATGGCTGAGGCTTCTGAGGCTCTTTCTGCTCTTTAATCTGTTTTTGGAGCATTCTGCATATCCCGTCGAATAAATCCGCAAGAGAAGCATTAAACACCAAAATAACTAATACATCCGTTCATCCAGAGTGTAAACTGAACTTGGAATGAGAATTCGACTTATTAATAAAGCACACAACCTCGGAAGATGGATGCGCAACTTAAAAATGCAAGACCTCTGAGCTTTTAAGCATAAGCTCTGTGAAGTGTGAAAGGCTAATGATAAAGATTTTATGAGACACATACCTACCCAGAGAGGCAGACGTGTTGTACTTGCCCTTTTGATCTGGGCTTATTCTCAGTGAAGCTAATAAAACAAGGCAGAAAGGAGTCAGTGGACAGTTTTGACTTTAGAGTGAGAGATCAAAAAGAGACAGTACAAGAAGAGTCCCAATAACTACAATATGTAGAGCAAAGGTCATTCTCGGCAAGAACGGTGAAGAAAAAGATGAGGTACAAGGATTTATTTACACCTTAAAGCCAGAAAGACTGAAAATTTTGCTTCCAAAAAAAAAAAATGCTGTAAAGTTTATACACTTGTACTTTCTTTTGCCTTGCATTGATATGGTGGGACCACATATTCTCTCCGGTGAACAAGTCAGGGCTGTTTGCTGACCATTAAACCTCGATAAAGACAGTCGACCAACATTAGGAGACTTTCACCATTGCCGTCCGTGGAAACGTCACACTGAACCTCAAGTAACGTTCGTTCTGTGCCTGACCGCTCCTCCTCCTGACACTGGGACCTTGACTTCTTAATGAAATGTCTGAAAAGAGGACTGAGCAGTAGTCCAGTCCTGATCGGTTCTGTAGCTCAGGAGTGATTTAACAAAATGAATAAATTTGACGGTTGATGCCATGTGCCGTGTGTAAACAGTAAAGTTACAGTCCACACACCTTGTAAATCCCCAGCAAACTCTTAAATAGCTTTAGCTTCGCAAATCCTCTTGAGGCAACAGTTATCTGTGTCGCCGAGTGGATCGTTTTTCAACCACACCTTTCCTTTCCCTCTTTTCCGTTTTCCCATTTAGGTTAATGAAATATGATAAGCAGGTTCACCTCACAAATGACGGGACTCATTTAGGAATGGGCAAGATCAGCGAATAGCTGCGACAGATTGAGAGAAAGTAAAATCCAACGAGGCTCATTAAGGGAAAAGACCAGTTCTCTAAAAGGATGCCAGTATTAAATTAATCTGCACACTTTCCTTTTTTTCTTTTTTTTTTTTGAGGAAACAGAAATTCTTGTGTCGCTTTTATTTGAGCTTTGCGGTTTTGTCACAGCTACTTAATAAACAAAACACATCTCACATTTTAATATATCAGATATGCAGCTCCAGTGTGCTCTGTATCAAATCTCATTTCAGTGAAATCTGCAAAAAAAAAAATACTTCAGATGTTGTGACTCATTGTTATGCACACACAATCGGTCCCCAGTCTGCCCGAATGCAGATGCAGGATGTGTTTGAGCGTCACAAAGCAGCGAGGAATCCTCCAACTAAGATGCAGATACGTGCTCAGCTACCAGAACAGGCTGCACCAGGAGGCACAGAAAATACAAAGGCAGTTTGACTAAAAGTTATCTGATCACAGTTGAGTTGTCTGCGCTCCAAAGGAAGAAGGTCAATTCACAAGCCAACCTTTCAAGCTGGGGGAAAACGAGAATATTTATGCACTTTCCCCTCACTGGGCTGATTTTATGACGCACATTTAAAAAAAAAAAAAAGATTTAATTCCCTACGTGTTACTAAAAAGTTAACTTCATACTGTTTTTGGTATAAATGGAACTGCAATTACAGTTTGGTAACCATTGTAATGACATGATATAATTTTTGTCCCCACCTTAAATATTTGGTGCAAATGCCAATGCGCTGTAAGTTTTTTTTTTTTTTTTTTTTAACTTCAGGTCATCATTCTGTTATAATTTCATAAAAGTTATTGAATAATCACAACATTTCTCCCGTTTTGATAGACGATGCAGAATTCAAATCAAGTTACGCGAGGTTCGGTTTTGGACCGCTCCCGTTTTGGTACGTCTGAACAGAAAGCAACCCACAAAACGTCGGAGCAGACGGCTTTAACTCAAACAGGCTCAAAGAGAAGTGGTCGCCGAGTGCCAAAATGATGGTCAGGCTGCAGCTTGAAGGATACTTGGCAGCGCTTTGCTCGGCCTTCGCTCCACGTGCCATCGGCCACTCTGCTCGTGATTAATCGACGGAGACTTCTAACAAGGACTCCCGGCTCTAACCTAATCATTTCATAAGAGATCAGCTTCAAAGCTAATGCTCAGCTGCTAGCGCTGACCACTAATGTTTACATATTAAATAAAATTTTTTTTTAAAAAAAAAAAAAAAACCCGCCTAGAGAGTCACAGAGGGTTTTGAGTAAAATCCGCCCTTCGTCAGTTCATAAACCAGTTTCATCCTAAACCCTTTCTATTCATCCCAATGGACTTCAATTTCATACATTTAATGACTTTAATTCTCATTAGCTAAGTATTTTTGATGGATTACAGTGATAAATAATCATGAAACCCTAACATTTCACATATGATTTAATGTCATTCATGTATTATTTTCTGTGTTTTATATTCTAACCAAAGTGTGGCTCTGGTCCCTCTTGTGCCGTTCGACTACGGTGAAATACAAAAGATTATGACCCCTGCTGATTCTGGTACATGGGAGTCACATTTCCTAACAGCACATGAGCATCATACGAAGATTATAGAACTTTTTACTTTGAATCTTCAGCGAAAGAAATTAAGAAACATTCATTTCTGATTTAAAAACAAGTTTTGAAACTACTTGCAAAAAAATAAATAAATAAAACTACAAATACAGAGATCCTACTGACAAAAAAATAACCAATATTCAGTTAAGTGGTATTTCAGGATTATCTGATAATGATTTTATATAAATTGAGAATTGGATAATTATTATTATTTTATCACTGGCCACCTGAGAACGGGTCCCTGACCCCAAGTCTGCGTGAACGGCACGTTTGTGGTGAGTTTCGAAAAACTCCACACATCTTGCATCTGACACAGCGGGCCAGTCCAAACTATATTTTCATCTCACACTTGGACACTTTTCAATGGTTATATTTATGCGAGTGTAGGAGTGTGTGTGAGCGAAGGTTTGATGTTGCCGGAGAAAAAAAAATCAAAAATAAGTAAAAAATCTAATTACCGAGAAAGTTGTCAGCTCGGTAAGTTTGGATAGCTGAGTCATCTTGTGGCTTTGGACGCAGCGCACGTTTATTTCTGAGAAACACACACACACACACACACGAGCTTGCAAAACTGGTTGAATTGGGATGTGGCATTGATTTTTTTTTTTTTTTTTTACGGTATTCTAATTAATCAAAACTAAAACCATTTTTACTTCATGCCTAATCCTCACAAGTTAACATGTGCACCAACCAGAGATCCATAATAATGCTCTGCCTTGTCAGGACGCAGCATTGATCCAAATCAAGAATGCTGGTCTAATATTATAATACAAAACTGGAAATATCAGAAATTTGAATAATAAAGAAGCTGGACTATTGGATAAATATTTTTTGCTATGTCTATCTTGGGCTTTGAGGTTTTCATTACTCATTTCCTGATGTGGATAGATACGTTTGTGTCATACTCTTTTGATTTGTTCTGGATGGATTAAACAGTGCAAATTGTTGGGGAGCTTTTTGAAGAACTTGACATGTAACAATCCAGCCATGACTTAATCAAGGTCCTCCCAGTGCTCCTGTCAGGTTCGACTGTTTTCGTGAGCTTCCATACGGGATCTGCCGGATCTCTGGCCCTTCATGTGAATATACACATCCGCGGTCGGGTCTCTATCCGTGCCTGGGCCTGACGTGCTTCACCAAACCCGGCACGCTATCCCCGCTGCTGAGGCGGCACACTGTGAATCACCAAGCAGGGCCATTACTCACCATGTCTGACCCTTTCAAAATAACTTTATAAATATTACACAGGCCGACTTAAACCCGGGGAGTCGGCGAAGACGTGGCTCGGTGAGTCGCAGATTCCATTAAGCTCCGTGTTCCAGCAGAAACACGGTGACACAATTAATCTTTCAGGGGATCCGAGGCAGGGCATCAGCAAATGTGAGGGGGAAATAGTATGATTTAATGGAGGGAGGTGAGAGAGAGAGAGATACCTGCAGTGTGTTATGAATTATTTAGAGACTCGGAGCACTCACATCCAATTCAAATACAAAAGCTTAGCTCATTTCACCAAATTTAATTAGATAGACACGGGGAATCTGGAACATTAAAGAAACATATTTTTGTATTTCCTTAAAAAGAAATTAGAACCCCTGAAAGTGGGAATAAAAGGTAAACACCAACAATCCAGCGAGGAGGGAAAAAAAAAAGGCATCAAGAGGCAAGAGGAGAAGAAACACAGCTAGAAGAGCACCGGTTCATCCAGAATCCCACAGAGTTTGATTCTTGGGAGAATGAAAACAGACTGCGTGAGCAGCAGAGTCAAATACGAACATTTCAGAAGCGAGCCAGAAAGACGTCAGCACCGTCAACATTCATCTGCTGTCTCTTTCTTCAAGGAAGCAACACCAATCAACTTTTATGGCATCTGGGGTTTGGAACTTTGTTTGTTTATAAGAAACTTTTACTTTAACAAAATCAAGAGGGTTTTTTTTGTGTGCATAAATTAAGTCTTTAAGAAACTCTGCCACTGTTTATCTATGTGATAAGTTGAACAGTTCATCTAACTTCACCTTAGCTCATAGAAGAATATCGACATTTCACTTTAATTTAGTGAGATTAGATAACAAATGACTAAGATGACGATTAAAAACGTTTTGACGTTTGTTTCTGCAGCAGAATACAAAAAAAACAAAGCTACCATAATAAAAAATTTATTACAGTAATATGCTACTGTTCCCGTTTTCGATAGCTACAAAAAAACAAAAAAAGTCACTCTCTTGAAATGTTATTCTTGTGTCTTACTATAGAAAGCGTGCTGACTTAAATAGGACACTACCAAAACTGATAAAACACTACAGAGAGACAGACGCAGCCTCCAACATCCTCATTAGTGTCAGGAGTTTCTATGTTTCCCCACGGAAAGGTCAACCGAATGATGACAGTTTCAATGTGGAGCTGGGACTCGTTCCCCTCGTCACCTTCCCTCTGGGAAGAGCACACTGAAGCACCGACACACACGCTGCATATTCACAGAGAAACACACACAGGAGCAGAGCGATCCAGTGTTGCTCCCTCAGCACCTGCTCCCTTGGCCTAAGCTACACCCATTCGACTCCATGTGTTTTAATGTACGCATATGTGACAGGATCTCGGAATGAATCCAGCTGCTCTGTGAAGGCCTTTAGGGTTTGCTAGGGAGCATTAGCGAACAAAGAGCATCACGGAGATGAAGGAACACAGCAGACGGATCAGGGAGGAAGCTGTGTGGATAAGTCTGAACCAGGGTTCCAAGTGTTGGGTATTTCACAGAGCACCGTTTATAACCCATCCGCCAAAAATCAAAGGAGTAGCGATCCATTTAAACTAACAGGCAAAGAAAGGACGTTTATCAGACAAGCAGCCGAAATGATCGGTAACTCTGGAGGAGCTGCAGGACGGATCGGGTGTTTGCTCATGTTGAACACAATGCACCTACAGGGAAACCTGGTGGAGTCGGAACCAAGGTCAGTCCTGTTAGAGGCCCACCATGCAACAAAACGACAACCTCAAACACACAGCCAGAGATACAGGGTTTGGGCCAAAACATACTGATGTTAAAGTGATTCAGACAAAGTCGAGACTTGGGGGGGGAAGTGATGTTTCTTTGACACTATCCATCCAAATTCACACAAGATGAGCAATTTTGTAAAGGATGAAATATTTCTGTCTCCAGATATATAATACTGGTATATTTGTAGCAGTAATTGCACAGAGGGATGTTCAAAGTACTAACTTTAAGGATGAATGCAGATTCATGCCATTAAACCCAAGTAAATACCAGGTAGCGTTGTGAATGTACCGAGAAAAAAATGTGAACATGTTCAACTTTTGGCAAAGAAAATGATGGAGAGCATGTAGGACAGGCTCATATAGTCCAGTTCGGTGAAAATATCAACTCAAAACCAGACAGAAATGGATCAAACGCTGAAGATTTGGCATCCAATAAAACAAACTCACTTTATTCTCTTTTATGTCTCACTGCAATGACATTTTTTGTTTCACATGGCATACTTCACACCACTCAAAGTGCATATTTTATCTTTTTTTTTTTTTTAGCAAATGATGCACTTACACAAATAAGTCTTTGAAGAACATGGGTTCCTCCCTATTCTTGTACCTATACCTACTGTCAGTTTGTGTTGAACAATTATAAAACAGGCTGCAGCTTATAATTAATATTTATGGACTCAACCCCATCAAATAACAGACGCAGCAAAGAGCGCAGCCACCAGGGGAAACCTCAGAACAGCAAGTCAAGGTCAGGGCAGTGATTCTGCTGAGGTTTTATCAGCATATGAGGGAAAAAAAAAATCAGATTTTCAAACAAAATGCCAATAACCTGTTACATACCCATTACATTTCACAAAAAGCATATACTTCACTCAGCGTTTTTAGTTTTAATCAGGAAAGTCGTTAAAAAAAATAAGGCTTTCTTAAAGCATAATTTTCACAGAAAGAATGAGGACAAAGCAATTCTCGAATTATTATCATTTAAGACTAAAGGAAAGAAATTTCAGTCTGCAAGAAGAGGGAGTCACAGGGGCATTTCGAATATGGAATGGATAAAAGAAGCTGATTTAAAAAAAAAAACTAACAAGAGCTCTGTAGCAAAGGCTAGCATGCATAAATAAATGAAATATTAGAATAAAAGAATCTCAGATGACTGAAAGAGAAAAACACCAAAAAAGGAAAAAATAAATTTGCAAAGCACATGAAAACATACAAAATGTATCCTGCTCCTCTATTCAGCCACTGATTCTCTTAAGGCTGGTAGATTTATAACAACTGGTGCAGTTCTCTCATCTTCTATATATTCAGAGGTGCTTTAGAGCCAAAATTCACTCATGATTTAAAAATAAATGAGGGACATGTTTCTGAGAATCATCAAATGGATCCTGCAGCACATTTCCTTGGGAAAAAACCCCCCAAAAAACAAGAGCTGTGGAAAAGGGCACGTCAACCTAAAAACAGAAGCTAAAATTGCCTCCTCCGTTCCCACCGGGAGCAGCAGGGGTCAGTCTGGAGCAGAGCTGAGAACAAGCTGCCCATTTAAACAAGTAAAGTGGAGTGAAAATAGGAAAAGAGATTTTGTTTTGCTCTCCGGTACATTATGCAGAGAGTTCCAACGTTTGTAACGAGGAATTTGTGCAAACATGTGACGGCATCTGTGTTTTTTTTTTTTTTTTTTTTTTTTTTTTTTGCCGAGGACGACTTACGAAGTTCGCCGACTTTCAGGATCTCGCAGAGCATCTTGGTCAGCTCGATGCTGCTGCGGCCGAACGGGCATTCGTGTTTGTCTTCCCTGCTGCTGTTCTCTAGGACGATCTGGAAAATCCACATGGTGGAAAAAGGGAAAGAAATTTCTTAAAGTGAAATGACATTTGAAGGCATTTTGACTCAGAGTGTTTCACCCATTTGCTCTCGCTCCTGTTCCCTTCCGTCAGCATGTCATTTAAAAGGGCAGACCCTTCACTTAGCCAACAACGTCACACATGCCACAAGAAAATGAATTCAAATTTTATATAAGAAATATACAGAAAAAAAGTAGTCTTTACAGAACCGCTGGATTTATGCTGACATAAATCTGAGGTAACTGGTTGAATTGAAAATTCTTTTAGGTGCATCAAACTAATGAAGGCTGAAGTACAAAAAAGAAAAAAAAAAAACACCGATACATTTTGGAAATCATGAAGTTTTTTTCTTCCACTTTCCATTTTATTGTTGGATTGACATAGAAAATTCCCCAAAAATTCATTGAGGTTCATGAACGTAAGTACTTCTTTTTCGGAAGCGCTTTAACAATGGAGGAGGAGAATAAGTGTGCAATGCTGCCTTTTTTTGTCACGCTGACAGTGACAAATGCATGAAAAGCCCACACTTGTATCATTAGGGTGATGGCAAATTGGCATGAAGGTCTCAGCTTATTCAGGCTGTGACAGATTTAATAGGAAAATTATTAGGGTGTTGGGGTTGCTCCCATGTTAGCATGATAATAAAACTCTCAAAGAAGTCAGACTTTCTGCAAAGGAGAAGGTGGTTATGAAATTAAGTTCTACTGAGCAAGTGTAACATTTTTTTATAACAACATTTAATTGTCATTTTATTGATTTGACATTTTCAAAAAAAGGAAAGAAATTACGGTACAAATAAATGGCCAAGAGGGAGGAAAAAAAAGTTTGATAGAAGTAGAAAAGACCAAACACCTAAAAAAAAAAAAAAAAAAGCCATTCCCAGCTAGATCCACAGGATGCATCAACACAACTCCACTTTGTGTGTGTGTGTGTGTGTGTGTGTTGTGTGTGTGTGCGCGTGTGTGTGTGCGTGCACTTACCCTGATGTAAGCATCCTGGTGGTGTTTGGCAAAGTAAAGCATGTTATCGAGAGCCAGCATGCCTGGAGGAATCTGGGTGAAATCCACGGCTGGATTGACATGATTCTAGGAAGACACGAATACAGAGCGACACTCAACACACACAACTGACTCTTAATTGTGAACCTTTGTCATTTTATGCTCAGCCAACCAAGAATCAATAAAAACAAAGTGCGCAAAGTGTGACTAGTTCAGTTTTCAGCTGCTGGGGGAGAAAGAACATTTGAAAAAAATATTTTCAAAATAAACTTATAACACCAATAACAGTAAGCAACATATATATGTTAGAACAGCATTAAGTACCTCCAGTGACCATATGTATGTAGTGTTTACTGTATGTTTACTTGATCTGCAAGATCAAGTAAACATACTTGATCTTGTATGTTTACAAACAAGTAAAGTATCGCTATATATATATATATATATATATATATATATATATATATATATATATATAGTTTGAGTCAAAGTTAAAAGTATGGTGCAGTAAAAATGCACTCTTAAAATTACTTTTCATCTTGAAAAAGTTACTTCAGTAAAAACTGATACAATGGAGTTGTAGTACATGAGTGGAGGACCGTTATTATTGCGTCTAAGTGTACGTGTCTGAATGGAAGCATAAAAGCTGTAAGGCAGAGGAACGAGGCAGTCAAGTTGACCTCATTTTTACTGAGCACACAAGTGCAAAAGCATAGAGGTCGCCCCCCCCCAAAAATGCTCCAGGCTCATGTCAAGCAAAGGTAGTTTTAGCTTAAGTTATTCTGCTGCAGCTCTAAAAAAGAAAAAAAAAAAGACCTCACACACGCACACACACACGTCTAACTTACAATGAAGCCAAGCTTTTTGTAGTCTCTGGTGTACATGGATTTGCGCTTTTCGATGCTGCCTCCGTTGTTGGGCTCGCACTCCACATCGAAGGCAATCCTTCGAAGCTCAAAGATGATGTCCCTCTGAGCCTGAACACGCAGAGGGGGGCATATTAAAGTGCAGCTCAAGAACCAGAGGCCACGTTATTCCATTCAGAGCTTCATAAGGTAAGAATCCTGCTGACTCATCTGAGCTGTCTGGCAGTTTATGAAATTAAGAGGGCCAACAACCATTTTCACACACTGCTTTATTAAGAGGCCAAATCAATATTAATTGTTAGTACCATCATCATTTCTTGATATCTGAGGTCGAATGTGAGGCCGTTTTTCTTAATGTAAAAGGTAATTATTGTACCTATTTTGGCAGCTTGATTACATAATGACCGCGGAGGTGGGTGCTTGTCCTCTAATAATCCCACACGCTACAGTCCAGTTGGACAAGACAAGAGTTTGCTGCTGTTAAAGGGCCAGGAAAGTGGATTGATGTCTAATCAATAAAAACAAACATGTCACTATGAATAAGGGCATTTTATTTAATTTGCAATCGATAATAAATACAGAACAAAATCCCTGTGCTGGGAAAAACTGGCAACAAATGTATGCCAATCCATCACCAGAGGTGAAGAAGTTTAACGGATTTTATTTTTGGAAGCCGTTGCACAACACTACTTTGGTTAATTAGCTACAAAAATATTGTTTCTTCTGCCAAGTGTGAGATGAACTAAATAACATCCATTAAAAACCTTTTTTTAGAAGCATCGTGCTGGATATGTCTGAACACAATGCAAAGCTAAAGTGTCAGGAGAAGGTTTCTTTTTCTTTTTTTAATATATATATTTTTAATGACAGTAAAAGCTAGTGGTTTCAATTTATGGTGTTCAACTCAAAATGTATATATTTTTGAAACAAAAATACTTAAACGTTTCAATTATCTTAATTTAAAGGTTTTTTTGGGGGTGTGGGGAGAGATAATCCGAACCTGGTCCTGAGGATCCATCTTGGTCATCATGCGGTCCTCGAGCAGGTTGAAGTTGAGCACCTGCAGCACATACAGCTGATGCGCCATCTCATCATTAATGGGCGTGGGGCTCCGGATCACATTCTGCATGAGGACGTCAAGAAGGAAAAAGAGTTTTAATCAATAGAATATATAAAAAGGTGGAAAGTTTTATGACGACGAAGTGAGAAAAAGTCTGAATTTCGGGGGTGAACAAAAAAGAAGACGATGGGAAAAATCAGCTGAAAACACTGGGAATAAACTGCAGAGTTTCAGAAAAACTTACAGTGAGAATGATGGAGCGTAGCTGCTTCTGAGCTAGAATGTGGGCCATCTCCTGTGGATTTAGACAAAAAAAACAGAGGGAACACAAGGAATAGAGAAAAAGAACATAAGAAGAGAGAAAGGAGAAAGTGGGGAGTGATAAAAGTGAGACACCATATCAAGGCAAACCTCTGATCTTAAAATTTTCTATGCAAAAATGAAAAGAATAAAGAGTTCATGGCAGTTTTACGCAGTGACAGGCTGCAAAACAATAAGAAAAAGAAGCTCAAGACAGAAACTTAAAGGGGATAGTAGATGCGCTAGCAGATGTTCTTCTACAATGCAAACTACGAAGTGTGCTAATCAAGGGTGCACTTACTGTCAGGGGACAATTTAGGATGTCCACAATGTTCTCATCAAACTACCATGTCGTGTGCAGTGAGGAAGCAAGGTCAGAAACAGAGACAGAGAGGGTGAGTGAGTGAATGTGGCGGGAAGTTAAAATAAATAAATAAATAAATAAATAATCTAATTTATGTCAGTGGTGCAGCTTGTGGTTCTGCTGGGGATTGGAGGAAGGAGGGCTGGAGTCCATAATAATAGTTTCACTGATGGTTGAGGTCCTTTTGTGCGCACACATACACCACCAAGAATCAAATAGATGCTATTTGACGCTCACACTCTTAAAATAAGCAACAAGAGAACTGCCCGTCTGCAAAAATATATATATATAGACGTGGACACATATTTTTATAGCCTGGTGACCCAGAAAAAAAAAAAGTTTCTGCAAACCAAGCACACAACAAAAAAAAAAAAAAAAAGGCTTTACTGCAACTCTAGAATCTGTATGCGTCCCTTTTTACTGCCTAACGTTTCTTCAGCTCCGAGCGCTGAAGACGAGACGGGCCCTCGAGTTAGCGTCATTCATAATTAATGTGAAAAGTGCATCGCCGGGCCCTGTGGTGCTGACGCGGGGAGCGTGTAATTGGCTACAGGTGAGAGGGAGAGATGAGAGAATGAACATCACTTTGGCAAAGACGAAGGGAAAGACAGACGTTCTCGTCGTCGAACACAGAGCAAACCAAAACGCACACAAAGTCGCACATTTGTTCGTTTCACCGCTGCATCACAAAACGCAGCTGGAAGCCTCACCTGTCTCTTCTCCTCCGGAGCTTTAAGGAACAGAGCGTTGATAACGGCGATGGTGTAGGTCTGGATGTCTTGATCAGTCCTGGAATCAGTGGAAACGTGTGACTTATTTAAAAGTGATTCATGAAAACCGGGTTATTAACAAAAAAAATCTGTTCCATTTCATACCCCTGAAGGTGTGGGATGAGCTGCCCAATCGTGATCTCTTGCGCCACCTTGTGGTAAAGATCTTGACTGTTGAGCACCATGGACTCCAGGATGGCCAGGGAACGCTGCAGCACTGCTGTGTCCATGGCGGTCTTGTTCACAAAGCTGGCAATCTTTAGATCGTCAGAGAACACAGGGTTTTTTGTTTTTTTAAACAATGCAAAGGAGTCAGTCTACTTTTAACTTTTTCTGATGTACCGTGGTAGAAGGAAGTATTTAGACGTCCTGAATTCTTTCTACATTTTGTCATTTTTCTACATTATTTTCTTGGTGGCATTTTATGTCATACACTACCAGAGTAGTTCATTGTTGTGAAGTGAAAGCAAAGAGGCTAAGAGTTTTGCTGTAAAACATCTTGGAAAAACTATGTATAAAAAACAACAACAACAAAAAAAACAGTTAGTTCTAATACATTCCAGGTTGTTGTAATCTGACAAACTGTGAAAAGGATATTCCTCATGAAATATCTATCTATCTATCTATCTATCTATCTATCTATCTATCTATCTATCTAGAGAATCACGGGCTCCCAATAAATGTAGAGCCTGGCTAATGTGGCATTTTCCTGGCTGACCTTTTTGATAAAGGCCACAGAAAACGTATCCCAGGAGACAATCCCATGGTCCATCAACTCCACAAAGGCCGTCAAAGTAAAGGACAGCAGGTCACCGAAACTACGGGATAAAAAACAAACACAAACAATGGAAAACTTCTCTCCACCAGTGGGCAAAGAGCAGCATTTCGACCCAAAGCCCAGACGCCTCGGGAAGCAACGAGAAGCAAGCGGTCAGCAGAGAGAGAGAGAGCGAGCGAGCGAGAGAGACAGAAAGGTGGCGGAGAGGAAGCAGAGCGCGACCTGAAAAAAAACAAAAAAAAACTCCAGGCTGCAAAATGGCTCGCTGAAGACAGAGAAGTAGAAACGAGCGTAGCAGGAGACATGGGAAAGAGGTTTTGAGCTCAAGCACAGACAGAATGGCTGCCAGCAAACAGCAGGGCTGTCAGAAGGTCGGCAGGAGCTGGATGGAGTTCATTCAGGACCAGAGGGTGCTGCTTTAACAGGACAGATGCAGTTACACAAATAAAGCAGAAATAAATTAAGTAGATGAGGTTGAGAGCGCGGCAGGAAGCCAGAGCAAGAAGTTATTAGATAACTGATTATCGTGAACCCGCAGGAGCGACCTAATTAAATAACCAGGGATTTGTTATTACTTTTCTCAAAGTAAAAAAAAGAAATAATAATAAAATTGCAGTAAAAGGTTCAACATTGTAAAAATGATTTGGTTTCACCAAAAGTGAAGCAATGCTGACCTCTGCTGTTTATACCTGGCTTAACCTTCTTATGGTTACTGGTTTTATTAACGAGAAGTAAAACAAAGAACACCGATCTCAAAGTGAAACATCATCAAAGGTTAATTTAAATTGTCCACCCAGCCACTGACTATAGCTTATCCTTGCAGAGTCGCAGGTGGCTGGTGTCCATCTCCAGCGGTCACTTGTCAGGTCAGGATCATTTACCTCGGTAGTTAAATTACGGAGCGATACGTTTCGAGTCTCTGTTTTTTATCAACACTGACCATTAGGCCTTATGGGCAATAAAACCTGTTCTGCGGTTTTGGAGATTTAAGACAGTCAATGACGTCATAAGCGCTCCTACTCTAAAAAGTAAACGTAGTGGGTTAGTAAGTTCTGCTGCACAGCAGAGGATTAGAAAACAGTTTCACGGAAAATTAGTAACTCACACCCAGAAAAAAATCGAAACAGCTTTTTCTTTTACAAAAAATGTATAGAGAAATAAGAAATGATGGAAATAATGAAACTAAAGACTACTTGAGGCAAATAAAGAGGCAGTCCTCGTAGAAAGATGGAGGAGGGTCCTGTGACGATAAAAGCTTTGGACTAAGAACATCAAAGTCAAAAAGAGGCTGAACGATGGGAGCGCACGGACTACACCTTCAACCTGAAGAGAACCAAGATATAATTCGGGTGAAGACCAAACAGCTGAACCACAATTTGGGTAAAAGTGGTAAAATTTTAGGCAAAAAAAGGAGAAAGAAAAAAAAAAAGGGAATCTTGGTTTTCTTTTGGGTTTTTCGTGAACATTTTTGTCACTGGCTGCCCAAACCACATGCAGGAAATAAAATTAAGCATTTTCTTTTTTTTTTTTTTTTTTTTTAAAAGGGGAAGCCTGTGTTAAAATTCCCCTTGAGGCCAGAGTCTTAATCATGCAGACTCGAGCAGCGAGGTTAGGAAGAGAAGAGAGCCAGCGGTGTTATTACCCGACCGAAAGACGGAGCGGGAAAGGGAGGGGGGCTTACCATGGCTTCATAATCTTCTGAAGTTTCTGATAGCGCCTGCAAAGATTTGAGAAACTTTGGTGTCACAGAGGGGAAACAACATAAGAAAACCTAGAGCTGGCACAAAACAGGTGACAATTCTTATGACGCTAACCTGAAAGTGTTTCAATCCAAATTTTAATACTTAAGCACATCGTTGTTCTGTGAATCTGCTGGGATATTGAAAGCATGCAAAGCAAAATCAGATGAAAATGCAGTAAGCGACAAACTTTTTTTTTTTTTTTTTTTTTTTTCGAAGCAAGCCTAAAAGCCACATTGTGCTGCAAATATGCCTTAAAAATGGGAAAGACGACAAAAAAAGATTTACCTGTGAACAGACATGAGGTTCCCTTTGGAAGTTTACATTGACTCATTATGAGTGAACATTTTTATTTTACTTTTGGGTTATTAATGACTCATACGGATGATTCTTTTTCCAGGTTGGAATGATCTCAAAACATACAACTTTGAAAAATTTCACAAACCGAGAATGGCGAAGATAAGTCATTGCAGATTTCTTTAAGGTATGAGGAACAAACTCAAGCTAAATGACTTAGAAAGACATTTTAAATTAGAGGAGGCAAAAATTGGGGTATTTGCCCACGATGATAAAGCACATGTTTGGAGGTTTCAACCCAGGTTTTCAAATCTAAGGACACGAAAGTTTTGAAAACCTTTTGTTTACAAACCTTTTAACAGATTGTTTCTGTTTTGAAAGATGACTGAAGTGCAGAATATAATAAGCCGACAGTGAAAAAGAACAGCTTCATGAAGCTTGATAAATTTCTGCCATTTAAACTGCCCAAATTAATACACAACTGTGCTATTAAGTGTATTTTCACGTCATTTCTTTGACGTAAACCAGTTCATTTTATTCAAGTAATTCAAGAGTTTCACTGCATCTACATTTGCAGAGTGCTTAGAAGTCTGTGGATTTTGTCAGGGATCCTCTTGATAGCAGCAAACCTTTTGAGAATGACTACAACTAAAATTGTGATGAAAAACAAAACAAAACAAAGTATGTTTAATAAAGAATTACATCTGCTATTCAAGTTTACAATTATTCTTGGAGTTGCTGCGCATATTCTTAGCTGATAGCAGCTTAAATCATTTTAACAGTTATCCTTAAGTAAATAAAAGAAGTCAGTCGTGCAATAAAGTCGGAGATGGGATGACATAAAATGCACTGATGTTGCTCTGACTAGCCAGCAAACTCGGGCCTCTAGCTATTCAGCAGAAGATGCTGTCATTGTACACAGATGCAATGAAATAAATTAGGTATGCTCTTTTTTCTTTTTGCTCTGATCTAAAAAAGAAAAAAAAAAGAAAAACATAACTTGCTACGCCACGTTTTGTCAGTAGAGGGCGACATCTGCTTGTACGCAACACAGCTCTGGTGGACAGCAGCAGCATCCCGCCGGCTGATTTCCACATGAATGCAGGGCCTCACGCTTTTGGGAGAGGCATCAGATCAAACAGCGGCTCTGCCCTCAGGAGTCTCAAGCATTGCGCCTCCTGAATAATTACAGTTCGCCAAGTTGGCTGCCAGGCGCACTAATGAGTGTGTGAATGTTTGTTTCTGATATCCATCTACATTTCTGGGTCTAATAAGCTCCTTTTGTTGATATGAAAGTGCAGCAGAAGCACTCGCTCTGCATCGTCTCCTTTACCCACACACACACATTTATCTCAAGCTCTCTCCAGCCGAATAACTAAAGCAGTCATTTACATAAAAAGTATATGCAATCAAAGAGCCCGGAGCATGAGCAGAGCTAACAAGTGTGATGCTGTAAAAGAAATGGACAGTAACACTAAATAAGAGGCAAGTATTTGCTCATTTTGAACTTCAGAATTTTAAATTAAGGAGTGATTTTCCATGTAACCAAACAGGCTAGTGGGCAGAAATGGGAGAGCATTACGGCGTTTCAGCAGAAAGGAAGACGTTTAGCTCTCTGGCCACAATTTGAACCTGCAAAACAAAAACTACATAGCACTATCGTTTTAAAAACCGGCACAAACTGCTTGGAAACATTCAGTGCGTAGAGTGTGACAGGACCTGACAGCGTGTTTTTCTTCTTCTCCACAGCAGGTTTAGATTTTCACAGCACTATATTAAGGACGTGTTTGACATTGTGTGATGTTCTCGATTTCATCAACTTTCTCTTTGCAGACCAAAGAGTTGGATAATAAAAACTGCATCAAGCATAAAATACTGATGGATTTCACCTTAGGAAACTAATGAACATTAATCTTCACCCTTGATGGTTTAAAGAGACACCCGTCCTCCGCTTAACACAAATCTTCAAAGATCTCAAAACTTGTAGCATCCATTAAACTCACAGGACCTTTTCTCTACACTTCCTGTTTTCACACCTGGGTGACACTTTACCTTGCCATGTATGCTGGTGAGCTGAAAAACAGCTGCTACATAGGAAATAAAGGTGATTTTGTTTGCTGAGCTGAATTTAGAGGATTGAGTATGTTGCTTTTGCTGTGCAGTCACAATTCCTATCTAATTATTTGGAGGGCTTTTTATGTTTAAGGGTCAACTAAACGTCTGATTACAGCGTTTCAGTGCCCTATGAGTGTGACCAAGAAGTGAAGCTCAAGCATCTGGCATGCTGAGGTGAGTGAATATTGGCCAGGTCACACAAGTGGCAGAAACAAATACATTCATGACGCATTGACAGCTATTGTCCAAAAATAATTTCTGCACTCTAATAGCTCTGGAGGGCCAGGTTTTCTTCCTTAAATTCAGTTCTATGTTAACTTTATGAGGACACACCTATAGACGACTGCACTGACAACTTGTGCAGCTTATGATTTGGGTCATGCAGACCACCAGTTTTAATCAGTCTGCATTTCTTCTGCTGTAGTTCTCTCTAAAATATATATCAACATGAAATGACTGTACAGAAAATCCGTTTTTCATCTGCTTGATAAGTGAGGGCTACTGTGTCACAGATTTAAATAAATCAATAACTGAAAACAAGAAAAGCAAAAACTGCTCTGAGGTTTAATTTGAGTTGGCGTCCTTAAAAGTCTTAGAGCGTATTCATTTTGAAACGTAAATAAATGTCAATGGCTTCTTCCCAAATTCAGATGAAAACACATTTGGAAAAATGAGAGGAGAGACAAGTCATCTCAAGAGAAAGGAAAACACAGCGTAAGACGAGCAAACAGTTCAACTTACTCAGTGCCGCTTTCCACCATCTGAGTGAGCAGCGAGATGCCGTCCAGGTTGATGAACTCCTGCGCGAAGGTGATGTCCCTGGAAGCGTTGGCCAGGTCTTTCAGCGACTCCAGCTTTGCATCCATGCTGGACGACTGGATCCGTTCATGAAGCTGGAGGGCCGTCTGGTACTAGAAGGCAAAACACAAACATTCATGTTGTTTAGCTTTCTTTTCTTTTTATTAAATGTTGTTTAGAGAAGTCAAAACTTACGGGAGAAGTGGTTAGACGCAGGATGGAGCCATTTTTGATGTCATTGCGATTCTGTGGAAGATTTCCAACATGCAAGCACAAATTAGCATGCGCTCATAGCTTCTCTTTCGTCCCAGATGGAGGCTATAGTGAAAAAAAAAAATATAAAAATCTGACAACCAGACCTTTTCTGTGATGTAGAAATTTGTTGCATCGGCAATCTGCAGAGCATAGGTTTCATGGCTCCCCAAAGACCATCTGGAAACAAATGAAATAAAAACATGAACGCTTTAGCCGATATTAAAAAAAAAGTAAAGAAAATCTTGAACCTAATAGCATTTCAAAAATGTATAATGAAGAATAAGCACTTTCCAATGCATGCCGCACACTTACCCCTCACACACTTCCTTTATAATGGCTGAAAGGGGCTTTTTCTGCGGATAAAGAGGAAACGACATTAGGTTCACAGTCCAGACTGACGTTCCACTCAATCCAGAGTGGGCTGCAATTATTTCAAACAGCAGGGCTCGAACAATGAGAGACTGTTCATCTTGTTTGTTTGTCTTACTGCTGTTCCGAGTTTGCCGACCATGTGTAGTCTATTGCTCCGTTTCTTTCATTTTGTGCTGCGCTAAAAGACCTTCTCAGGCCACAGCAGAGGCATCCTACCTCTGGCAGCTTTGAGGAGCGCATTAGTTCACATTCTTAATTGCATTTTTAAAACTTTTTGCTCATCTTAGCAGTACAATGAAACACAACAAAACTTCTCAATTCCTCAAAAAACTTTAGTTAAAAAAAACAAAAAACAAAAGCAAATAAAACAATCGAAAGTGAAACTTGTCTCTTGATTTAGATTAGGGAACATATGTGGGCACAATAAGAGGGAACAGAAAAGATTAAGCTTTAAAATTTAGTTTCGGATCGTGTTAAAGTACATAATCAAAATGCAGAATTGACGATAGAGTAAGTTATGTTTGTAAACATTCATAAATTCAACATCAAATCCCACGTAAACCTTACTCGTCTCAGTATTGATTTGTACACGGCAGCCGACTTGTTACCGAACCCAAAGGTTTCTACATTTTTTATGGAGAGACTCCACACTCAAACTACGAACTGCAGTGGAAAGGCTTTAAAATATGGAGCCTGCAAAAAAAAAAAAAAAGCAGAGCTGAGAATATGTGCAAAGAAGAACATAAAGGAGGAATGACAGAATAAAGGAGTCAGGAAAGGTTTTAGAAGGAAAGAAAAAAAAGCAGAGAGGTGCAAATGTCAAAGAAATATCAAACAACAGGAAGACAAAGTAAGTGGGGGGAAAAATGGACTAATGAGAAAAGCTAAAGAAAGAAAAATTAAAGAAAGGAGGTAAATAGAGTATGACAATAAATGAAGGAATAAAATAGAAGGGGGAAAAAAGGAAGGAGACACAAATGGAGGGAAAGAGGGACACAACATTTAAACAATATGATGGGTATAAACATCCGTAAACACAAATATTTTCCCAATTTTTCCTTTTTCCAGATGGAAAAAAAAAAAACAAAAGAAAAAACAAACAAACATTCTTCGAGCATTTTGAAATGCCACAAACCAACAAAATCCAAAGCAGATTCAGAAACCGAATCTCACGAGGCGGTGAGAGACGACGACTTTTCATAACGGCGACACTTCACTGGATGTTTTCGAAGGCGTTCGAGAGAAAGAGACCCGAAGCTTCTGATGTTACTTTTCAAACCTAACGGAGCCGTTGGGAGGCGTGATAATGTGGATGTGGGAGCTCAGTCTGCTCATAAACAATTTAGTTTCTTTTAAATAGCACCTTTTTTGGTGAAGACTTTTCACTTGGTTTTAATTTCTTTGGTGCCCAATGACTCATCCGCTAATAATCAAAGTTTAGAGTTGATAGAGAGGCTCAATAGCAGTACAACACTGGTCATGAACAATACTTGCAAAATCGGGAAAAAAAAATGTAGAAAGATGTGCAAATTGACTAAATAAAGCACTTTTTTTTGCCAGACAGAACTGATGTAAATAAGTCAGGTTTGTTCTCTAGGATTGACTTCAGAGCAGTGCGAGAACAAAAAAAAAAAAAAAACCTGACTGGTTCATGTCTTGATATGTTGCTGTAATATTTCTACACTGCGTTTCCTCATGATGCTATCTATTTGTCCCCTCTGCGGCAAAGCACCACGATAACACAATGTCGCCACTCCCATGTTTCATAATTAAGTCGGTGTTCTCACATTTGTAAGCTTCCCCCTTTTTTCCTCCAAAACGCGACGATGGTTTTTGTCACTGAATGCATTTGCTCTCTAGTTTCTTTTGATGCTTTTGGAATACTAGTAGTTGCCTTTTAAACCATGTTCAAACCGGACTTATTGCATTGTGAATAATGGCACTCTCGAGCCAGCTTCGGTTATTTTCCTCAGCTCTTTTCATTTTGTTCATTTGGCACCGACGTATTTATATTTTTATATGAGATTCAGGTTTTTCTCCCTGATATCACGTTTTTTTTTTTTGTTTGTTTTTTTTTATGTCCCAATAAGAAATAGTATGTTTGATTGTAGTGAATGTAAACTTGTGGGTTTGAAAAAAAAGAAATTGGAAAAAATCTCACTATCCAGGCATTTAGCAAATAGTGACAAAAAACATTTAGGATGATTCAATGTCAGACAGCAAATAAAACAAACAAACAAAAAAAAAAACCCCGTAATGCATCTTTTCCTCCAGTGTACAGAAATATTTGGTTTCAACTGAATGTGTCAAGTCAGATATACTGAAAGATTCCTGGATCGTGATGAGGGCGTCCCTTGCATGAAGGATTAGTCTTTTCATTTCTTAGTTTTTTTTTTTTTTTTTTTAAATTTGCAAAATCTATTTTGTTCCTCTTTGAAATAATTCAAGTCATTCAGATTCCTCTAAACCTAAACAGTATTATTTTTGATAAACATAAGGTAAATAAGGTCGCATACCGAGCAGGGCGTAATTGAATTCGGCGATTTGGATCACTGCCGCCTCTGTGTCATTATGCATAGACGTACAGTTTCGTATTTTGGCTGCACTGCTTTGTTGTCCTATAATTGTCACAATGCAGCAGACTTGCGCTTTGTGATGTACGCCCTGGAGCGCAGTGCGCTAAGAACTGAGAAAGCAGAATAAAAAAATGAAAATATATATTGGGTCAAATGAGAAAGTCAACTATTGCCGTTTTGTTTTTTTTTTTTGTTTTTTTTTTTTAAGGTAAACGGTGCTCTGCAGCCCAAACATTCCAGCAAAGTAAAATCTGTTTAATCCTATGACTTTTGTTGTGCGGCCTGTAAATCAGATCAACAGTTGGAGTGTTTTTTTGTCCATGTAAACCTCAAAACAAAACCATCAGTATCCTATTCCTTGAAGTCCACATTTTCTTATAAGTTACAAATATTGTTTATTATCAAGTACTTAATAACAGCCGGGACAGAGAGCTACCTTCCCATCCTTTGGTTGAAAAACATTTTCCCAACAAAACCTTTTTTTTTTTTTTTAAACACTACACTACTTTGCACTTTTACCAGCATTTTTGAGCAAATGCAAATCTTTTGAGTCAGACATTAAAGATATTTCTATATACGCCTCTGCTACGAAATGACTAGTCCATTTGTTGGGATGACTGTCCTTGTCTCAGAACACAAAGCAGCAGGAGAGAAGCCTTTGCAATGATAACTGGCAATAAACTTGTATTTTTTGTTGTTTCGCTGGATTTTGCCAAATGTCTTGCAAGGAGTTTGTAATGCAGACACAAAGAGTGCTGCCTGTTGGATGTGTGTGCATATCACTACACTTTATACGCAACTCTTTAATTACTCTCACTTAATTATATCTGAAGAAGACTTCGCTGGCAGCTCAGGGAACATGGTCTTTCTCAAGGACACTTCGCCATGCTGCAGGACGGGGTTAGTGAACCTCCAGTCTGTCAAAGGCAACCTGATGTAAACCCCGTTTTCTGGCCAACTTTATGTTTTTCTACATTTCATAAATGCTCTGATTTCAACAGTGTTGTAATAAAATCTGCATCGTTGGTGCATCTTTGATCCCGTTTCTGCAGATAAAAAGAGGCTGGATCGTTATTTTTCTATCTATGCCAGTGAAATTAAAGACAAATACAATGGAGTATTCAAATTAGCCAGGAAAATAATGTGAATGAGGGCAAAATTTAGCAGACATAAAGAGGCTGCCAAAGTCTACTTGCCGTCTTATTACATCATGGCTTTATGTACGTTTTAGAGATTATATCCCTATATGGAGACAGAGGTCAAGTGTCAGAAATTGAGAGGAAGTTCTGAATTTTAGGTGGCGAGATATGAACACGAATCAATTAAGTTTCAACCCGTGAGCGTTCAACTAGTGCTCGTTAAGGGTGAACCTGCAAACCTCAACCAGATAAATTAGACAACACAAACATCGACAGAAGCCGGAAACAAACGAAAATGACTGCAAACGCATCAGCATCCGCACCAAAACAGCTCCCATGCAAACACATCTGCATAATGAAATCGCACAAGAAGGGGCCGTACCCGCATCAACAATTAACGGAACAACAACAAAAACAAAGGCAGACGCACACATTTGCATTCACGCGCACCCCCGCTTATAAACGAACAATCTTTTTGCTGGGTTCAGACAACTCAAGCAGCAGAAGCCCACTCCTCATCGCATGACTCAGACAGCCATATGCTACTGCAGGGCCTATTGTACCGAGGAGATGCAAGAGGAGGAGGAGGAGGAGGAGGAGAGACAGGGAGGGGAGGGCTGGTGGTAGAGGACAAGAGAAGAAGAGGAAGAGCGCAAGTTTCACAGTAACAACACAAAGGAGGGAGGAGGAGTGAGCGGGGGGGATGAATGAGAGGGAGAGGCAAAGAGCGACAAGGAGGAGGAGAAAAGAAATAGGTGGAACAAGAGAGAGAGAGATGACAGATAAGAGAGTTGGAGAAACGCGGAGGAACGAGCGACGGAGGCAGGTGGGTTCAAGAGCTTAAGATGCAAAACTATACTAAAGCCAGTTTACAATAAGTAGTTCGTAAAACATCTCAGCACATCCCTCAATCTACACTCTGTATTTTTTTTTTCCAAAACGACTCGTAGGAAAACCAGAAGCACAAGTACTCCATAGTTCAATGCCCCATTCATTGGATTATCCAATGAGAAGGGCATTTGTAGCTCCAGTTGCCTCAGTGACTCATAGCTTGTACAGTAATTAACCCATCTGTGAGTCACACACACACACACACACACACACACACACACACACACACACACACACACACACACACACACACACACGGGCACAGAGAAAAAGGCCACAATCAAACAGCAAACATGTCCTCTTTATGCGAGGTAGTCATTATTTGGGCTAATTATTTTATTACCGAGTTAGTCACCGTTTGTCAGACACCGACCATCGGTTGACATTCAGAGCAGGCCGTAATGATAATTTAAAAAAAAAGGTTAATATTCACCTTAAATTAGCAGCCAGCGCGCTTAAGCAAATTGTTAAACTTCAAAGCAGTTCAGTTACCAGCTTTTCAATGAATCTAATGATGAGAAATTAAACCAAAGTTCTTGTTTAACTACACACTTTCAAGTTAGAAGCCCACTTTGTTTTTCTTTTTTTCTTTTAAATTTGTTGTCCAGCTCCCACTGCAGCAGCAGATTAAAATCCCAAATTGACATTTCATTTCAGTAATTACAATTATGTAACAATGTAAAGTCATGTTATGATCAGATAAGTCATAACATGTTCATAAATTAGCTAAAAATACAACTAGGTGGAGTAAAAAACAAAAAAACAAAAACAAAAAACAAGCAGTCAGAGTCGAAGGCCAACTTCGGTGCAGAGATGTGGGAGAAACTCAGCGCTTTGTGAGGTAGCTATAATATGGTGAGATTTGCAATATGTGCCGCTAAATTTCCCAGTAGACATCGGCCCCTTATTGATATAGTTACACAGACATTTATGAAACTTTCTGTTTCTGTTGTTTGAAGTCGTTTTAACAAGCTGTCAGAGGACGTGAATGTGTTTTCTGTGTGGAGCACAAAGTAATGGAGCGCTACTCTTCCTCCACACGTTGCTACCCGCGCACAGATAAGCCTTCTTCTTATTTACGAAAAGACCAACACGGCAGTTTGGAAGATATGTCTGGTCAATAAAAGCAAATGCTCTTTTAAACTGATTATGCTATTTATTTTCACTCATGATTATCTCACTGCGAGAATCTCACAGCGGCCTGATGATCTTCTAAATAGCAGCAAGAGACTATTAGAGGAAGTGCGCAATATTACATAACAGAGATTCTCTCAAAACTAACCATAAAGATCAATTGTTTTTCGTCTTTTTGGGTTTGTTGGATCACAAACAGACAGGCTCAGACTGTTACTGTAGCTCAAACGTTGAGCCTCCACCCAGTCACGAAATCAAAACGAGTCCTCAGCCAATAATATGAACCTTACAACATGTCCATAATGCGCTCATCTGTGTCTGAGTGGGTGTTAGAGGGAGAAATTTCCACCGAACCAAACTTGTTTTTTTAAAATCCCACTGAATGAGCAGTCAAGATTATTTTTTTTGTATTTGCTATATAGATGTAACCCATTTACAAGCAGCTGTTGTTGAGTGCGAATATCTGTTGATGCTACGGCAAGAATGTGGTGTGTAGAGCATCAAATATACATTATAGTAAAATCTGAATTTCTAAATCAAAACTCTAAACATTTACATTGATCAAACAGGGACTGCATGAGGCTATGATGAACAAATTCTTGAAAAAAAAATTGTTTGACGGTGATGTAAGTTTTATTCAAAATCTTCCCGTCTCAGACGTGCGACACCATACACCCGTCTTGCTGGGCTGGGCGCATGTGTGAACTTACAGCGAGTATGAAAACAGCTCTTTATATGGGATCCAAAATAGATTTTATTTTAATCACAGGTCAACTATCAAATAAACCGGTGCAAGGACTTCAAAGTACTACTTAAGAATTCAAACGGAGTTTAAAGACTTTGGTTAATCGAGAAAGCTTGATTGCCGCAGTCAGTGTAATAACTTTGAAGCTGTGCTTGTGTAGCTGCGTTTTTCCATTAGACATCTTTAATTAAGAGCCCTACCTTTGGGCTAATTAGACTCATTATTGAGAAAAATGGGAGAAGCTGCTTTTAGCCCGGATCCCACCTCCCTGTTGCCCCCCCGAGCGTCTTTGTTAGTTACACAAAATCTGATTATTGTGCGCCAGTGTGTTCACACCAAATATGCACTATGTATACAGTGTTAACAAATCGTCAGCTGTTTAACTCTAGTGATGTGTGGATGTAACAGATAAAGATTGACAGTGTTTTTATAAGACACCCACCTGGTCTATCTCCATGAGCTTCGGGAAGGCCCCGGGCCACTCGATGGCCACCTTGACGATGTCTGCCGGCGGCGGCATGGCTGCCGGGAGAGTGCTTGGCGCGAATCTCGCTGCCTCACACCACTGTCAAACAACTCTAGAGACGGCTCATCCAAATCTGCAAACAGAAAGAGCAGCACGTTGGTCCAGAGGTACGTGGTTACGCAGAAGACGCAGTTCAAAGACTTTTCTTTGAGCAGTGAGGAATTGCAGACATCTCTGCTGGCAGCGTCAGCAGAGATGTCGTCAGTATTACAGGTTCAAACAGTTGGCGACATAATGAAGATTCAAAATTAACCTGAAAAAAAAAAAAAACATTAAAGTTGGACACAATTGGGTTAAAAGCAGGAAAATCTAAACTAGGTTTGAAATGGACAGAAGAGAAGCCACCAATAAACCTTTGACATCAAACCTATTAGAAATGTATGAATCATGTGTAAAAGCTCTGTGCTAGGAAACCAGACAATTTAAATTAAATCCACCTGATAATAAGAATGGGTGACAAAAATGAACTAAAATCGTGCAGGAAGCTCAGTAATGGATGCAAAGTGTTTAGTCTATTGCAACTCACTAACGGACATTTATTTAAATATTAGTAGAGATCTGAATTTGTGTGTGTATGTGTGTATTTTGAGCCTGTATGCTGTATTATCAGTCCATCTACTCTGAAAAAGAACAGTTTAAACAGATTTAAATAAACAAATTGCATTTCAATCTCATTGCCCATTTTTTTTTTACCACAGATTGTTGTTACAGTACGTAAAAGATGATGACCACAAGTCAAAGTGTGAACGCACTCCAAATCTGCACGTTTACTCGAAAACAATGATGCGCTCACCGGATTCAAACTCAAAGACAGCTGAAAGCCTCTCTCTGCTCCTGAAGGTAATAAATGCACACCACAGTGCTGAACTCATAATCCAGGGTTCCTCCAATCTGAATTAGGGCTCTTGAGAGGGCATAAAGAAGCACAATATGTGAGGGAGGCGCCAGCAACCAGCCTGACCTGAAAAACTCAGTGGGCTTCCAAGATAAGCCAGTTAGAGGACCAGTGGCAGAAAAAAACCGACAACAACAACAAAGAAAAAAAAAAAAATCGGCCAAATCACAGCCACTCTGAGGCACACAAGTGGGGCTTTGTGTGTTGCGTGCGTGCGTGTGTGTGTGTGTGCTTGTGTATGTGTGTGTGTGCACGCACGCAGGAGGAGATCTAATGAAACTTACTGCTGCTCACAGCTATAAAGTGGAAAAGTGGAAGTTTCATACAGCATATGCCATCAATTATTTATTATTTATCCCTGTCTGGAAAGCTCAGAACATCCAAGTTTCTGATGAAGAACTTGCTTTACTTTTTTTTTTTTTTTTTTTAAATTTTAATCCATAATGCATAAAAACTGTCTGGGACAAATTCCTAGGGGAGTATCGTTGTGCAGAACATTTTGAATGCTGATGTATAAAATCCCGTATGCATGGTTATGCACAGAATGTGTGTCCATTCATCACACACACAAAACAGAGAAAACCCTCTGCACCCGAAGTCACAACGCAACCAGAAAAAAACACACGTCCCTTTGTAAATATACAATAATTCAAAAGAGAGTCTACATAATAATAGTTCCCTAGCTTTGTGTGTGAGTCACCCCATAATAATCCACATAACCTTAATTCAAGAGGCCGTCGTCATGGCAGCTGCTGCATCAATAGCATGAGCTTTCGGTGCGATTTTCTTTTCTAAAACAGGTGACACACTCAAGTCACATCGGCCACTCAAGTCTCACCGCAGAGATATGAATGAGTTGAACTCATTCGACAGCAGGCTGGCTCTTTAATATGTGTTAAATGCTTCCGGAGGCTCTGAAATTACGCTCAGCGTATGGAAGATTTGAAAGATTGCCTTTTTATTTTCCACTATGAACTTGTGCTGAAATAAATAATGCTTAATGGCAAATACCAAGGCGCTGACTGCAGCCACGTGATGAAAACAAACAGCTAAATACTGGAAAATATCAGCTGGGACTAAAAGTCTTGGATTGGCCGCGTCAAAAGTCCAGCTTAAGATAATGTGGCTGAAATAAATCAATTCTGAAGTGGAACATTTTTTTTTTGTTGTGGCTACTTTATAACATAGGGTAAGGTTGATTTTTAGACAGAAACAAATGAGGATGGAATCTGAAAGATTTTTACGTTTACTTGTGCTTTTTATAATACTGTCCAAAAAAACCAAAAACACAAATAAGTTACAAAAAAGCTAAAACAGAAGAGAAAGTAAAGAAATACATACTTTTCACAGCACTGTACATCCTGTGGTACTGTATACATACACTCAGCATGTGTGATTTGCTTACTCATCTTCGGCAGATGAAAACATGTTAGTCATCGACATGTCTGTGTCAGGAAAGAGTAAAGACGAAGAGACAGTGGCTGAAAGCTAACCTCTGCCACAGCCTGCCGAGACTCAAGCCACATGTTTAGCAGCAGAGCTGGTCTGATGGTCGGATGGATGCTGGGGCCACCACTACGGCCCGCACTGAAATGAATCGACAGCTAGGAATCCGTGTTCGGGATCGTAAGGCATTTGAGAAGATTGTATCTCTTAACAGCGACTGGACAAGTTGGAAATTTCTGGAGAAACACTTTTCTGCCCCCTCCCGTACCCCCTACACGGGCCAAGTTATTAGGTTAGGTATAGAATACAACACATTTTGCTTCAGCACAACTACATGCTACATTAAAGATGGTTAACACTGCATGTTTTGATTTTTATTAAAACAAATAAAAAGCAAAGGAAACCTTTTTTCTACAAAGCTATAGTTGAACAACTGTAGCTTCTGCATTCATCTAGACTAAATGATGGGTTGTAAATTGATTTTGCAGCAACGTTTCACGTTCTAAGCCAGCATTAGAGGAAACAGGGCATTGCTACATTTTAAGAATGAACCAGTTTTGGTTTCTTCACCCCGTTAAAACTTAACAAGGAACACAAAATAGGTTTTTACTACCCAACAAGTAATTAAAGTAAAACAAAAAAAAAAATCCAGCCCCAGAGATTTGCAGGAGTTTCCATGAGGCGTCTCCTTCAATATATTAATGTATCTGCAATTTGCAAGGATAAGTTATGGAATAATTGACGAATTGAGTATTTCACACGGCTATCACAGCACAATAGCATTTCTATGTGTTAGTGGTTATCTATGACAAGCGTCACTTACACACTACATAGTTTCTTACTATTTGCCAACACTGTACATGTCGGCATGAACTGGTTACCACTAAAAAGGTATAGCAAGATTTTACAGAGGTGGGTTTCTCATACCAGCACATCTCTACTCAGTAAACACACCAATTCAAAGTCACTTAAATCCTTTTTCATTCCCATTTTAATACTCGTATTGAACTTCAATATGTCATCACCTTTAGATAAATGCATTGAGTTGCTGCAATATGATTCACAGCTAGTTGTCAGATAAACAGTCATTGCATGTAGACAAAAGTAGCGATATTCACCTCTGAGAAGGTAATTCAGATTATCTGCTAAGCAGCTGCCGATAGGCTGGTCACCTGAGCAGATTGCCCAATAAGCAAACTAAATCAGCTTGTTATCCTGAGTAGAATGACAAATAGATATCATGTTCTGTGCAACGAGATCTCAACTACAAACAAAAAAATTAAGGTGGTCTGTGTCCTTTATTGTTTAAGTCAGTTTATCAAGCTTAAAATAACAAGATACACAAGTTACAAATGTGATTATTATTCATACAATAGTCACCAGTAGTAACGGTGCTTTTTTTTTTCTGTTTATAAAAATAAATAAAAAAAGTAGAACCAAGCAACTTTATTAAGTACTGTGAGGACTACAATTTATGTATTTTAGCTGTTACAGCAAAAACAACAGAGATCCCAGATTTCTAAGAGAGCATTTTGCCCACCACAACATCACTGAGTACATCTTGTCCTCTATATGCAACCACAAAAAGTCAAGTTCTCACCGAGTCCCTCTAATGGACGGAAACTCTGTCTGCGCACTCAGTAGTTCTCAATTGGATGACGACCGTCAGTACAAATGCAAAACTAAAACTGGAGAGACCATGTATATACCTATTGTTTTTTGTTTTTTTTTAAATGAAATTTTTGAAGATAAAAAGAAACACATGAAAGAGAAACACATGATGTCTTGTGGTTATTTATTGATCAACAGCATCATAAGACATTACCAAGAGATGCAAGGTCACTGTTTCTTTATCAGGGAAAAATATTTTCACCTGCAGAGCTCTGGGTTTTTTTTTTTTTTTCTCTGCAATGCATTGTGGGTAGATGCATA
Source organism: Poecilia latipinna (assembly GCF_001443285.1). Lineage (NCBI taxonomy): Eukaryota > Metazoa > Chordata > Actinopteri > Cyprinodontiformes > Poeciliidae > Poecilia > Poecilia latipinna. The sequence continues at coordinate 94,953 of NW_015114348.1, read as the reverse complement.
AACTGTCGAGAACGACCCCGCTGTCTGCGGCACGGAAATAAACGTGACTTCTATTTGTACTTTTCAGTTCAAACCAGAAAGCAACGTACATCGCAGTAAAAACAACAAATACATGGATGTGCAGCATTATGGTTTTTTTTTTAAGTTTCTTTATCTTTTATTTTTCCCATTTAATTGCAAAGGCAGACCTTTTCAACTGTCATTTAAACACCTTTGCTCGGATCTAATCGAAATTGATCATTTGCATGCAACCGATGAGGGAAGGTTTGTTAGTCTGTTCTCTCCAAAATAAGAGGCTCTCCTCCCGACAAGAGCACTGCATTGCAGCCCGAAGGCTGGCTCCAATAAAAACACAGAGGGTATGCTTTGTGTGTATGAGTATATTATTTCAAGCATCTCGTCATCTAACAGCGACTTCAGATGACGCAAACATGGTTACCCTCTGGGATTATTGGCTGGAAAGACACACAAAACATGCAGGAACACACACGCACGCACACACACACACACCAACCTCAGTGCTGGCAGTCGGGGCACATCTCTTTAAAAAACAGGGTTAAATCTAATTTAGAGACAAAGTGGTGTGACACACCACCACACCATGAGCAGCTTTACAAGAAAGCCTCATCTGATTAACATGTTCTTTTTTNCATCAGCATCCGCACCAAAACAGCTCCCATGCAAACACATCTGCATAATGAAATCGCACAAGAAGGGGCCGTACCCGCATCAACAATTAACGGAACAACAACAAAAACAAAGGCAGACGCACACATTTGCATTCACGCGCACCCCCGCTTATAAACGAACAATCTTTTTGCTGGGTTCAGACAACTCAAGCAGCAGAAGCCCACTCCTCATCGCATGACTCAGACAGCCATATGCTACTGCAGGGCCTATTGTACCGAGGAGATGCAAGAGGAGGAGGAGGAGGAGGAGGAGAGACAGGGAGGGGAGGGCTGGTGGTAGAGGACAAGAGAAGAAGAGGAAGAGCGCAAGTTTCACAGTAACAACACAAAGGAGGGAGGAGGAGTGAGCGGGGGGGATGAATGAGAGGGAGAGGCAAAGAGCGACAAGGAGGAGGAGAAAAGAAATAGGTGGAACAAGAGAGAGAGAGATGACAGATAAGAGAGTTGGAGAAACGCGGAGGAACGAGCGACGGAGGCAGGTGGGTTCAAGAGCTTAAGATGCAAAACTATACTAAAGCCAGTTTACAATAAGTAGTTCGTAAAACATCTCAGCACATCCCTCAATCTACACTCTGTATTTTTTTTTTCCAAAACGACTCGTAGGAAAACCAGAAGCACAAGTACTCCATAGTTCAATGCCCCATTCATTGGATTATCCAATGAGAAGGGCATTTGTAGCTCCAGTTGCCTCAGTGACTCATAGCTTGTACAGTAATTAACCCATCTGTGAGTCACACACACACACACACACACACACACACACACACACACACACACACACACACACACACACACACACACGGGCACAGAGAAAAAGGCCACAATCAAACAGCAAACATGTCCTCTTTATGCGAGGTAGTCATTATTTGGGCTAATTATTTTATTACCGAGTTAGTCACCGTTTGTCAGACACCGACCATCGGTTGACATTCAGAGCAGGCCGTAATGATAATTTAAAAAAAAAGGTTAATATTCACCTTAAATTAGCAGCCAGCGCGCTTAAGCAAATTGTTAAACTTCAAAGCAGTTCAGTTACCAGCTTTTCAATGAATCTAATGATGAGAAATTAAACCAAAGTTCTTGTTTAACTACACACTTTCAAGTTAGAAGCCCACTTTGTTTTTCTTTTTTTCTTTTAAATTTGTTGTCCAGCTCCCACTGCAGCAGCAGATTAAAATCCCAAATTGACATTTCATCTCAGTAATTACAATTATGTAACAATGTAAAGTCATGTTATGATCAGATAAGTCATAACATGTTCATAAATTAGCTAAAAATACAACTAGGTGGAGTAAAAAACAAAAAAACAAAAACAAAAAACAAGCAGTCAGAGTCGAAGGCCAACTTCGGTGCAGAGATGTGGGAGAAACTCAGCGCTTTGTGAGGTAGCTATAATATGGTGAGATTTGCAATATGTGCCGCTAAATTTCCCAGTAGACATCGGCCCCTTATTGATATAGTTACACAGACATTTATGAAACTTTCTGTTTCTGTTGTTTGAAGTCGTTTTAACAAGCTGTCAGAGGACGTGAATGTGTTTTCTGTGTGGAGCACAAAGTAATGGAGCGCTACTCTTCCTCCACACGTTGCTACCCGCGCACAGATAAGCCTTCTTCTTATTTACGAAAAGACCAACACGGCAGTTTGGAAGATATGTCTGGTCAATAAAAGCAAATGCTCTTTTAAACTGATTATGCTATTTATTTTCACTCATGATTATCTCACTGCGAGAATCTCACAGCGGCCTGATGATCTTCTAAATAGCAGCAAGAGACTATTAGAGGAAGTGCGCAATATTACATAACAGAGATTCTCTCAAAACTAACCATAAAGATCAATTGTTTTTCGTCTTTTTGGGTTTGTTGGATCACAAACAGACAGGCTCAGACTGTTACTGTAGCTCAAACGTTGAGCCTCCACCCAGTCACGAAATCAAAACGAGTCCTCAGCCAATAATATGAACCTTACAACATGTCCATAATGCGCTCATCTGTGTCTGAGTGGGTGTTAGAGGGAGAAATTTCCACCGAACCAAACTTGTTTTTTTAAAATCCCACTGAATGAGCAGTCAAGATTATTTTTTTTGTATTTGCTATATAGATGTAACCCATTTACAAGCAGCTGTTGTTGAGTGCGAATATCTGTTGATGCTACGGCAAGAATGTGGTGTGTAGAGCATCAAATATACATTATAGTAAAATCTGAATTTCTAAATCAAAACTCTAAACATTTACATTGATCAAACAGGGACTGCATGAGGCTATGATGAACAAATTCTTGAAAAAAAAATTGTTTGACGGTGATGTAAGTTTTATTCAAAATCTTCCCGTCTCAGACGTGCGACACCATACACCCGTCTTGCTGGGCTGGGCGCATGTGTGAACTTACAGCGAGTATGAAAACAGCTCTTTATATGGGATCCAAAATAGATTTTATTTTAATCACAGGTCAACTATCAAATAAACCGGTGCAAGGACTTCAAAGTACTACTTAAGAATTCAAACGGAGTTTAAAGACTTTGGTTAATCGAGAAAGCTTGATTGCCGCAGTCAGTGTAATAACTTTGAAGCTGTGCTTGTGTAGCTGCGTTTTTCCATTAGACATCTTTAATTAAGAGCCCTACCTTTGGGCTAATTAGACTCATTATTGAGAAAAATGGGAGAAGCTGCTTTTAGCCCGGATCCCACCTCCCTGTTGCCCCCCCGAGCGTCTTTGTTAGTTACACAAAATCTGATTATTGTGCGCCAGTGTGTTCACACCAAATATGCACTATGTATACAGTGTTAACAAATCGTCAGCTGTTTAACTCTAGTGATGTGTGGATGTAACAGATAAAGATTGACAGTGTTTTTATAAGACACCCACCTGGTCTATCTCCATGAGCTTCGGGAAGGCCCCGGGCCACTCGATGGCCACCTTGACGATGTCTGCCGGCGGCGGCATGGCTGCCGGGAGAGTGCTTGGCGCGAATCTCGCTGCCTCACACCACTGTCAAACAACTCTAGAGACGGCTCATCCAAATCTGCAAACAGAAAGAGCAGCACGTTGGTCCAGAGGTACGTGGTTACGCAGAAGACGCAGTTCAAAGACTTTTCTTTGAGCAGTGAGGAATTGCAGACATCTCTGCTGGCAGCGTCAGCAGAGATGTCGTCAGTATTACAGGTTCAAACAGTTGGCGACATAATGAAGATTCAAAATTAACCTGAAAAAAAAAAAAAACATTAAAGTTGGACACAATTGGGTTAAAAGCAGGAAAATCTAAACTAGGTTTGAAATGGACAGAAGAGAAGCCACCAATAAACCTTTGACATCAAACCTATTAGAAATGTATGAATCATGTGTAAAAGCTCTGTGCTAGGAAACCAGACAATTTAAATTAAATCCACCTGATAATAAGAATGGGTGACAAAAATGAACTAAAATCGTGCAGGAAGCTCAGTAATGGATGCAAAGTGTTTAGTCTATTGCAACTCACTAACGGACATTTATTTAAATATTAGTAGAGATCTGAATTTGTGTGTGTATGTGTGTATTTTGAGCCTGTATGCTGTATTATCAGTCCATCTACTCTGAAAAAGAACAGTTTAAACAGATTTAAATAAACAAATTGCATTTCAATCTCATTGCCCATTTTTTTTTTACCACAGATTGTTGTTACAGTACGTAAAAGATGATGACCACAAGTCAAAGTGTGAACGCACTCCAAATCTGCACGTTTACTCGAAAACAATGATGCGCTCACCGGATTCAAACTCAAAGACAGCTGAAAGCCTCTCTCTGCTCCTGAAGGTAATAAATGCACACCACAGTGCTGAACTCATAATCCAGGGTTCCTCCAATCTGAATTAGGGCTCTTGAGAGGGCATAAAGAAGCACAATATGTGAGGGAGGCGCCAGCAACCAGCCTGACCTGAAAAACTCAGTGGGCTTCCAAGATAAGCCAGTTAGAGGACCAGTGGCAGAAAAAAACCGACAACAACAACAAAGAAAAAAAAAAAAATCGGCCAAATCACAGCCACTCTGAGGCACACAAGTGGGGCTTTGTGTGTTGCGTGCGTGCGTGTGTGTGTGTGTGCTTGTGTATGTGTGTGTGTGCACGCACGCAGGAGGAGATCTAATGAAACTTACTGCTGCTCACAGCTATAAAGTGGAAAAGTGGAAGTTTCATACAGCATATGCCATCAATTATTTATTATTTATCCCTGTCTGGAAAGCTCAGAACATCCAAGTTTCTGATGAAGAACTTGCTTTACTTTTTTTTTTTTTTTTTTTAAATTTTAATCCATAATGCATAAAAACTGTCTGGGACAAATTCCTAGGGGAGTATCGTTGTGCAGAACATTTTGAATGCTGATGTATAAAATCCCGTATGCATGGTTATGCACAGAATGTGTGTCCATTCATCACACACACAAAACAGAGAAAACCCTCTGCACCCGAAGTCACAACGCAACCAGAAAAAAACACACGTCCCTTTGTAAATATACAATAATTCAAAAGAGAGTCTACATAATAATAGTTCCCTAGCTTTGTGTGTGAGTCACCCCATAATAATCCACATAACCTTAATTCAAGAGGCCGTCGTCATGGCAGCTGCTGCATCAATAGCATGAGCTTTCGGTGCGATTTTCTTTTCTAAAACAGGTGACACACTCAAGTCACATCGGCCACTCAAGTCTCACCGCAGAGATATGAATGAGTTGAACTCATTCGACAGCAGGCTGGCTCTTTAATATGTGTTAAATGCTTCCGGAGGCTCTGAAATTACGCTCAGCGTATGGAAGATTTGAAAGATTGCCTTTTTATTTTCCACTATGAACTTGTGCTGAAATAAATAATGCTTAATGGCAAATACCAAGGCGCTGACTGCAGCCACGTGATGAAAACAAACAGCTAAATACTGGAAAATATCAGCTGGGACTAAAAGTCTTGGATTGGCCGCGTCAAAAGTCCAGCTTAAGATAATGTGGCTGAAATAAATCAATTCTGAAGTGGAACATTTTTTTTTTGTTGTGGCTACTTTATAACATAGGGTAAGGTTGATTTTTAGACAGAAACAAATGAGGATGGAATCTGAAAGATTTTTACGTTTACTTGTGCTTTTTATAATACTGTCCAAAAAAACCAAAAACACAAATAAGTTACAAAAAAGCTAAAACAGAAGAGAAAGTAAAGAAATACATACTTTTCACAGCACTGTACATCCTGTGGTACTGTATACATACACTCAGCATGTGTGATTTGCTTACTCATCTTCGGCAGATGAAAACATGTTAGTCATCGACATGTCTGTGTCAGGAAAGAGTAAAGACGAAGAGACAGTGGCTGAAAGCTAACCTCTGCCACAGCCTGCCGAGACTCAAGCCACATGTTTAGCAGCAGAGCTGGTCTGATGGTCGGATGGATGCTGGGGCCACCACTACGGCCCGCACTGAAATGAATCGACAGCTAGGAATCCGTGTTCGGGATCGTAAGGCATTTGAGAAGATTGTATCTCTTAACAGCGACTGGACAAGTTGGAAATTTCTGGAGAAACACTTTTCTGCCCCCTCCCGTACCCCCTACACGGGCCAAGTTATTAGGTTAGGTATAGAATACAACACATTTTGCTTCAGCACAACTACATGCTACATTAAAGATGGTTAACACTGCATGTTTTGATTTTTATTAAAACAAATAAAAAGCAAAGGAAACCTTTTTTCTACAAAGCTATAGTTGAACAACTGTAGCTTCTGCATTCATCTAGACTAAATGATGGGTTGTAAATTGATTTTGCAGCAACGTTTCACGTTCTAAGCCAGCATTAGAGGAAACAGGGCATTGCTACATTTTAAGAATGAACCAGTTTTGGTTTCTTCACCCCGTTAAAACTTAACAAGGAACACAAAATAGGTTTTTACTACCCAACAAGTAATTAAAGTAAAACAAAAAAAAAAATCCAGCCCCAGAGATTTGCAGGAGTTTCCATGAGGCGTCTCCTTCAATATATTAATGTATCTGCAATTTGCAAGGATAAGTTATGGAATAATTGACGAATTGAGTATTTCACACGGCTATCACAGCACAATAGCATTTCTATGTGTTAGTGGTTATCTATGACAAGCGTCACTTACACACTACATAGTTTCTTACTATTTGCCAACACTGTACATGTCGGCATGAACTGGTTACCACTAAAAAGGTATAGCAAGATTTTACAGAGGTGGGTTTCTCATACCAGCACATCTCTACTCAGTAAACACACCAATTCAAAGTCACTTAAATCCTTTTTCATTCCCATTTTAATACTCGTATTGAACTTCAATATGTCATCACCTTTAGATAAATGCATTGAGTTGCTGCAATATGATTCACAGCTAGTTGTCAGATAAACAGTCATTGCATGTAGACAAAAGTAGCGATATTCACCTCTGAGAAGGTAATTCAGATTATCTGCTAAGCAGCTGCCGATAGGCTGGTCACCTGAGCAGATTGCCCAATAAGCAAACTAAATCAGCTTGTTATCCTGAGTAGAATGACAAATAGATATCATGTTCTGTGCAACGAGATCTCAACTACAAACAAAAAAATTAAGGTGGTCTGTGTCCTTTATTGTTTAAGTCAGTTTATCAAGCTTAAAATAACAAGATACACAAGTTACAAATGTGATTATTATTCATACAATAGTCACCAGTAGTAACGGTGCTTTTTTTTTTCTGTTTATAAAAATAAATAAAAAAAGTAGAACCAAGCAACTTTATTAAGTACTGTGAGGACTACAATTTATGTATTTTAGCTGTTACAGCAAAAACAACAGAGATCCCAGATTTCTAAGAGAGCATTTTGCCCACCACAACATCACTGAGTACATCTTGTCCTCTATATGCAACCACAAAAAGTCAAGTTCTCACCGAGTCCCTCTAATGGACGGAAACTCTGTCTGCGCACTCAGTAGTTCTCAATTGGATGACGACCGTCAGTACAAATGCAAAACTAAAACTGGAGAGACCATGTATATACCTATTGTTTTTTGTTTTTTTTTAAATGAAATTTTTGAAGATAAAAAGAAACACATGAAAGAGAAACACATGATGTCTTGTGGTTATTTATTGATCAACAGCATCATAAGACATTACCAAGAGATGCAAGGTCACTGTTTCTTTATCAGGGAAAAATATTTTCACCTGCAGAGCTCTGGGTTTTTTTTTTTTTTTCTCTGCAATGCATTGTGGGTAGATGCATAAACTGTCGAGAACGACCCCGCTGTCTGCGGCACGGAAATAAACGTGACTTCTATTTGTACTTTTCAGTTCAAACCAGAAAGCAACGTACATCGCAGTAAAAACAACAAATACATGGATGTGCAGCATTATGGTTTTTTTTTTTAAGTTTCTTTATCTTTTATTTTTCCCATTTAATTGCAAAGGCAGACCTTTTCAACTGTCATTTAAACACCTTTGCTCGGATCTAATCGAAATTGATCATTTGCATGCAACCGATGAGGGAAGGTTTGTTAGTCTGTTCTCTCCAAAATAAGAGGCTCTCCTCCCGACAAGAGCACTGCATTGCAGCCCGAAGGCTGGCTCCAATAAAAACACAGAGGGTATGCTTTGTGTGTATGAGTATATTATTTCAAGCATCTCGTCATCTAACAGCGACTTCAGATGACGCAAACATGGTTACCCTCTGGGATTATTGGCTGGAAAGACACACAAAACATGCAGGAACACACACGCACGCACACACACACACACACCAACCTCAGTGCTGGCAGTCGGGGCACATCTCTTTAAAAAACAGGGTTAAATCTAATTTAGAGACAAAGTGGTGTGACACACCACCACACCATGAGCAGCTTTACAAGAAAGCCTCATCTGATTAACATGTTCTTTTTTCCCCTCCCCTCTACCTCTCCTGAAAACAACTGCAAAGCAACAAGGTTCAGGATTTTGTTGTTTTTTTTTTTTAACCTTGTTTGTCCGTGTATTTACAGGCCTACGGATCTGTGTGTCAATTCCCATTGTGTCGCTGCGACGTCTCATCACAGCCGCTTTATTGTAAATGGAGGTTTGATGCTGAGCTATCTGCTGTCAGAGCTCATCACGTCAGAGCAGGTTGATTTATTCCAACCTCGTTTGGTCAACTCTGAACTAGCGAAAGTTTATTTTCTGCTCCGCCGGAAGGTCAAAAAAAAAAACATCTCCCTGTTTTTATTTGCTGCAGAGAACTCTGGCTGTCAGGAGTCGGCTCGACTTCCCTGCAGCCGTTTGTCCGTTGATGTTGTTTTCTCACATTAGATGACTTGTGTCCCACCGTGCTCCTCTGGATTCCTCACCATTTAAGTGTTTATTTAGATTAATGTGGAATATTACACCCAACCAGAACTTTTTGATTTTCAGCAAACCAAAAAACATTTAAAAAGTGATTTGAAATGGATGAAAAAACTGTGATTGGATCAGGAGGTTCAAAGCACAAGCATCGATAAACAGGGCAGTGAAAGGGAAAGAGCAAAAGGAAGAGCGGATGAGAGATGACCACAGATTGGCTGGGCAGAGCTTGGTTTCCCCTTAATAATTCATGCAATGTTATGTGAGGGTCACCTCATCTGCAGAGAGGGGAGAGAAGGAAAGAAAAAATAAATAAAGAGAGGATAAGGCTGAGAAACTCAAAGAAACATGAGAGGAAAAGGGAGGAGGAAGGAAGTAAGAGGTAATAAAGCCTAAAGGAGGCAGACGCTGATAGAAGACGGCGTTCAGCGTAAATGAAGGTAAAACAACAAAAGGCTGCAATGCAAGAGGTGGAAATGCAGCAAATGATACTGCAAAACAAAAACACACAAAGAAAAATGAGTATGAAAACAAAACGCCATTAATGGTGGCAAAAACTAGAATGTGCATTTTGGATATCAAAACTTGATAAAAAAAAAAAAAAATCAAACAAACTCTGAAATCTTTCATTTTATGCAACAGACAAAATGTGTGAGAGCTGCCAATTTATTCAGTGATCTTTGAAGCCGTGATGCTGCGAGGGAACATGAAGCAGCAGTTTGACCTTTCACCCCACCCGCCTCTTGGCCTTGAAGAACCGAAAGGCTCAGCTAACAGGCATTTATTAAGTGTCATCCTTTTTTTTTCCATGCACCATGCAGATTATGTCAGTGCTGAAATTATAGGTGACCTGAGGTTGACCTGCAAAATTTCTCTGATATTTAAGCTGCCGTGGTCTGAGAGACCAGATGCAGTCAAAACCACTGATTCCTGACTTCAATACCGTCTCCATTGAAAACTCAAAGGTTTGTTTTAACTACACAATAGAATATAAAAAAAACAAAAAACAGTAAACTTTTAAACTGTCTTAGGTTTTGTTTACATGTTAATGCCCAATTTCAAAAATAAAGACGTGTATATGTTCAGTATCAATATATTTTTTTAAATGATATAAGGTGTAGATAAGTATTGACATATTTTAGTCCATTTCAAAGTGCCTAACTTTTCTAAATTATGTTTAAACTAGATTAGAAAAAACAGATTTAAAATTTAAATAAAAATAAATTGCATGTTTTTATAGAAGTGTAACATTTTCACAGGTTTTACTAATTCATTAAAAGTACCGATCTGTTAAAAAGCTTAACCTGCTGATACCATTGGCCGATACCATTTTTTTTTTTTTTTTTTTTTTGAACAAACACTGTTAATGTTCACGTTGGCCACAGTATCTCTGTTTTTGAGCTGGGTAGGTTTCAAAAGAGTGCCCTCTAGCTCTGCATCTGAAGCCTCTACAAGGGCCCGGCTTGCTGCAGGGCTCCGGGCTTGTTTGCTCCATCCTTTATGTGCAAACTGAGACAAAAGGTCACAGACTCTGTGCACGAGGGCTGAGAGCTGCACTCGCTTTGATCTTGACACCTTACAACATCTGCACACACACATTACGCACACAGGGTGATTATGTTGCACTTTGTGTGTTTGTATAACACACCCTTTGGCTCCTGTATGACAGAACAAAGGTTTTGCAACTTGTTGTTATAATTTTGATTCTACTTGAGCAAGAGTTGTTATTACTGGAGCCAGAAGAGGCCCAAACAGTTTCGTGGTCTTACTCAAAAGCAATACACAGTTATTTTTGCTTTCCTCATCGTGGCATAAAATTACATTAAAAATGATCTACATGAAGAAACGGTTCTACAAAAATACAAAATTCATTCCATTGTTTGACAGCATGCATCACCGAGGCAGTCTGCATCTCGCCTATAATGACATACGCATCTTTAGATTTTGGCCCTCTCCTCATTGTAAGCATTTTAAGAGTCGCTGCTGCACTTGAGATTACCGTCCTTTTTTGCGGGCCCAGTTTCTGCAGATTCAATTGTCAGGCAGATGGCCTCATGCTTATTAAAGCTTCTCTATTCACAAACAAGATCAGAAAGATATTGTACAACTGTTCAAAAGAAACGCTTTCAAGAAACATTGTAGCTTATCCAGATGCTACTTTGAATGTTTTCTTTCACAAAATGCTCTTCAAACAAATTATGTTTTTTCTTCTTTTATTATTATTTTTTAAGTAATTATCGTACTATGCAAGGTCTAAAAAGTCTTTGATGCAGCTCTGTTTTGGAGGTTTCTCCGCAGATTACACAACCTGACCTCTGGGTGAACTTGCTCGAACATCCACTCTTGAGATTATTGGTAATTATATCCAGTGGGTTATATTATTTTATTTTTTTTTTAATTCTCAGGAATTACATCTTTAACTATAGAATGACGGTCGCTAAGAATGTTAGCACTTTTTTTTTAACCCTTACTATACTGAAGACGTCAGCAGTGATGTTAGAGAAGCAACAGCTGCCTCTTCAAGGTCGTTACTGATGTGTTACCTCCTTGCTAACACACACACCTGAAGTCGTGCAGGGCTGCTAACAGCCGAAGCTTCTGCTGACATGAATCTGCTCACACCTCATGACTAGTTAATCAAGTTCATTAGTCTATCCTCACCTTGCTGCTACTTCACTCCTAATCCTGGAGGAATATTTGTCTCTCTCTCACACACACACACACACACACACACACACACACACACACACACACACACACACACACACACACAGCTGCTGAATTTAGCTACGTAAATAATGACTGAATCAAAGAGATGGCGCCGACTCTGAATGTTAAGGGCTTGGACACTTCCGACATTTAAAAAATATACAGTAACTATCTATGATATTTAAGGACACATGTTTTAAATTTATACATGGATGGATTCATCAGCGGTGAAAACAAGGAAGGACTTGTCACAAGGCCTGCAGTCAGAAAAAATCCCCCGAAACAAGCGATGACGTCAAAATCTCCCACAACATAGTAACTGTAGTAACTTTGTGTGGCAGCATAGAGCAAAGATACATTTGACCACATTCATCACAGTCAGGATAAATGAAGTTTATCATAACTGGCAGCGGGTTTTAAAGTTAGCACTCAGTTGCTCTGCATCACCTTCTGAGATATTTTATCTTAAAAAAAAAAAAAAAAAAAAAAAAAAGCACAACATGCACGGTAAGTGTTTGATATGTGCTGTGAGCAAAAAAAGAAAATTTTTTTAGAGGTGGAGGTTTTGTTAGATTGTTACAGGAAGCGAGGAGAAATAAGGAAGGCTAGCTTGAAAACAGAAAATTGCTTTTGTTCCCACTCTCAATTGGGGATTTGGCAGCCGTTATATTTGCTTTTTAAAAAAAAAAAAAAAAAAAAAAAAAGAAAACCTCCTTGTGATAAGACTTGTGATTTACTATGGTAACGATTAACCAGTTCCTACCATTTGTGAATCACAACAAATTATTTTGGTTAGTGGGCTTGTGACTGTATGTCACTGCATACAGTTAGGAAGCAATACATTTTACTTGTAATTTTAACTGTTGTTGTGAAAAAATGTTCAGTGTTTGTCACCCATCCTGTCTGAACATCTGGGATTTGACATTTTTGCAAAAATATTCATGCAAAAGCAGAGCAGAGAGCTAAGAGTAAAAAAAAACAGCTGCTTGAAAAAGTAAAATAAATTAGTTAGCATTTAAATAAATGAGGTATTGTCTTTCCTACTTGGTTCAAAGCTGTAATTCTTCATTGCTAAAATTTACAATAAAAAGATTGGGGGGGGAAGGATCAGTAAAAAGAGCTATAAATACAGACAGAAGACAAAGGGGGGAAAAGGTGAAGTTAAGAGTGTGGCGTTCAACCAAAGGAGGAAGTGCAATCCTCTGAGACAAAAACATACGACTGCCAACAGTTTTAAAAATACTGGCGCTCGACTAGTTCCTCTTAAATAACATTGTAGCGGATGGGTTACATCTTCAAATGTTTGGCGGCCAAACAAGAAAAGACGACAACATCTTGGTGACTCTTGCCGCCGGGTCTCTTTGTCAGAAACCAAACCCAATTGACACAACACCACCGCAGCCAGGATATCCTGTCAAACGACTCTTCCACCAGCAGGTAGCAACTCCAGCAACGCAGTCAGTGGAGCTCTTGCTAAAGTCTCGACCACAGGAGGTGACATAAAGCAGCTGTAGTGCTCCTCAGCGAGCAACACGCCAGGCTGAATCTACGGAATACCTCCGACAGAGGTAAGGTGAAAGAGGGACAGAACGAGCCGCAGAGCAAGGTACGAGCAAACCCGAAGCGTGCCGACGTGATCAGGGAAAGCAAAGCAGATTGAGGTAAACAAGTGAGTCAGAATCAATTAGAGGTCCTTGGATGACGTTCTGCAAAACCCAGTTAATCACAACATTGGAAAGCTATAAAAAATAAGAGGTAGGAAAAAGAGGCTACACTTGCCAAAAGTGGGGGAAAAAAAATGGAGGGCAGAAATAAGGCCCCACAGGAAAACATGCAATCCATAAAGGGCATTTGTGGGGATCTTCATATTGCCTAGTAATTACTTTCCAATAAGTGCGGCCCTTTTCTTCCAAACCACATTGAGTGTTTCCGTCCTTCAAATCATGATACCTCAAAAGCTCAAACCTCTGAAATCTCATGTCTCTTTGATACAAACGGCTTCTACACTTGAAACAAATAAAACTTATGCACTGGGTCAGTCAAAGAGCACATAAACTGCACTTATAGATTATAGCTGCTCCAGAATATGCATCTAAAGGTAACGTTTGTTTCCAACGACAGCACCGTTGAAGAAAGTAGATCAAACACAACCACCACACCCTGAGGCCTACTGCATCCTGTGTCGCGTGAAGAAGAAAACACACAGCAAAGATGTGAAAATTTACAGCCCCCCACCCCCCAAAAAACCCACTCGATAACCAACAGGACAGCGAGTCTTCCTCAAAAACAAAAAAACCAACCTGCTTCTCAAAGATGCGACGGCTTTGTGACAGAAAACAAAGAAAAGCTGCTTTCTCTAAGCAACTTCAGACGAACGGAGAGCTTTTTCAGCATCACAAGCCAAAGGCGAGAGCTCCACGACGGTCTGTGCAGCACTTCGGGTAGAGGAAAAGAGCAACCGAGAGGGTTCCGAGAGACACAGAAGGAGGAAGTAGGCGTTTGTTGAGAAAGAGGAAACAGGTTTGTTGGTGAAAAGGCGGCAAAGTTTAAAGAAGAAGTGACATAAAGAAGACGCTGACAAAGTTCTTATTCACGTGTACTAATAAAGACCAACATCTCAAGAAAAAGGAGAGTGAAACTGAAATCCTTGCGAAATGTAATGTGCATGCAGGTTTGTTTTTTTTGGGTTTTTTTTTTTTTTTAGCAAAACATGCCTTTCTATGAAGATTTCGTTCATGCATTCAGTTGCATGAACTGAATGCATCCATCACACCAGAGGCGGAGAAGTTGAAAACTTTCTGGTTCAGATATGTGGAGGAATTTTTCTGCCATAATCCAAGAGCAAGCATTTTCAGTCTGAAGGCAGGGTTTCATGTCTTTTGTAAGCAAAAGTATTCAAAGTTTTGAGAACAAAAAGACATGCAATCCTGATGGCAGAAAAAAGTTCCTCCATACAGATAGCTTCATTCTGTCACTGTGGTCACTTTTACTCCGAGTCAAAACTGACAGCCATTTCAGACTCAGCGCCCAGCTAATCCTCTACGAACGGGACGAGAAAAACAACAAAAAAAACAGATGTTTACTCCACCCAAGATGAGGTCAGCTTTGGTTCCTGGAAGCCCCAAAAATGCAAACATTCAAGATATTTGCTTCCAACTTACATTCCCAGAGAGAATCTTTTCTTTGTCCACTCCAGCAACACCAGTAAAAACAAACAAGCCAGAGGAAGAAAATTATATCCCCTCTAAGGTTTTGAGTCAAGTGGAAAAAAATATGTGAAAGCAAACAGAGGGTAAAGAGTGTATGACTGCAGTGAAGTCAGTAATTTAGGCAAAAGCAAACTTAAATGTTATTATGACCTTAGAAAATAAGGCTAGCTGCCCCAGTGCACAGCGAGATAACAAATTAACCACATTTATCTAAACAAGTTATATTTGCAGCAGCTGGGAAGCATGGTGATTATGTTATAAATGCTTGCTTAATTTTTTTGTGTAGATAACGTTCAGCCCAGGTTATTATGTTGTGAGAATCACTTTAAAGTCCAGACCACGGTAACACAAACATTACGGAAAGTGGATATCCTCTGCAGCACATGTAAACAGTGGAAAAAGAGATGTTCAAAAATGTTTCGTGAAATCACAGCCTTTTTGTTTAATTTTCTCGCTGTTATTTTGCAGTTCAAGCATGAACCAGAAAGCATTTTTTTTTTTTTTTACCCTAGTCGCACCTGAGCTGCGGGCTGAAAGGGTTTAGTGTTGCAAGAAAAAAAATTTGTTCGGAAAAAAAGTGAAACTGCGGTAGTTTTGGATGATTCCTAGACAGAGCTGTCTTGCTTTGTGTCAAGTTGTGCGAGTACTGACATGTGTCCCTTTTTTACATGCATTCTCATCTTCACAGAGGTATTCATTCCCAAATGGAGCAAATCTCAACAATGGTGCAGTCTAGGCCAACCGTCTTTGTTTTTCTTTTAAATATCCTGCCTTTTAGCACCTCTCTTCACTCTCGTTTGCCTTAAAAAAAAAACAAAAAAAAAAAACAATTTGCTAGTAAATTGATGTTCCAACCCAACTCAAAGCTGTCACCCACCCCGCTTTGAAACACAGTCAAACTCTAAATGGCTGTGCTGAACTGCCTTAATCAGCCCCGTAAACACGTCGCCTTGGCGTTAACGTCTCACCACTTACTGGCGACTGGTACCTACACATGACTGATTCCGTCTCCTTATTCAACCTGAACAAAGAGCCTGAGCCTGTGAATTCAACCCAAGAGACCAGTGGATCATCTGCCTTGAAAGCCACATGACATCATTGTGGCCGTAAAGCCATAATGTTTTCCCTCTGACCCCCACCCTTTAAGATGCCGACCACTCACCCCGTCCACTTTCCACCAACTTACAAACACAGTGATTTTCTGGACTTAATGACAAATGAGAAAAGTCACATTCACTCAGTGACGAACACAAAATCAGAAACATTTCTACACTCGTCTGTAAGCAAGATGGTGTTAATCACCCATTCCGACATATTGAAGGGGGCTGGAAACAAACTCGCAACCTCTCAATAGGGTGAAGCAGCCCCTTTGGCTAGAAAGGAGTTCGACTGGCATCATTTCACACCTTCTCGGCTATGTTAATACCTCCCCTTTGATGGCTCGGAGACATAGGAGCAGTTTGCGCCTCCCATCCCCTGTCCCCTCCCCCACGTCCCCTCCGTTCCTCACGGTGATGAAGGAGTCTCAAGCCCGACTTAAAAGTGTCTCTGAACACAAACGGTCTCCATGTGTCTGGGATTTAAATGCGAGCTACTTAGCCTCGTAGGTGTGCCGTGTGTCATAGCTTTGTTCATAATGGCTCATTATTTAACTGTGTAAAATAGTGTCACAGCACAAGGACTATTCATTAGTCATCGGAGCCTCAGTAAAACGGTGCCTTGTTTGTTTGTTTGGCTTCGTTTACTCCTGGAGGCTGAGTCTTTTTTTTTTTTTTTTTTTCCTCACCGCTGTTCAAAAAGGTTGAAAAATGACCAGAATTGTCCATTTGGGATGCTGGTCATTTTTGGTCACTTATTATCCGTTTTTATGCGTTTTTTTTTTTTCTCCTTTAAAAAAAAAAAAAAAATCACCAGCAGGCATCTACAGGTGGAAATGAACACTTAGAGCTATAATCTGGTACAGCACATCTCTCTTCTTGGAGTTATATTGTGCATTGTCTCCGTTTTCAATAAACAAATTGTAAAATTGTATTATTTGGTACTTGTGGCGTTTTGGTAATTTCATAAAGAAGTTTTTTTTTTTTTGTAGGAAAACCAAGCAGATTATTTAATGTAATTTACTTTACTCAAAGGCTACAGTGATGAAATGACACCCTAATATCTTCAAGACCTCAGAAATGGGAATTTAATGCAGGATTTTTCGAATTTATATGAACACGCGCAACGTTCAATAGCAGGAAAATTTTCTGCCGGCGGGCAAAGGCTCAAAGGAGTTATTAGGAAATAAGATTTCAGAAATTCTAAATCATTTGGCATGATTGAATTTCATTCTTTGAATTGTGCATCTTACATTATTTTGATGCCACCTGTCTGGTTCCCAAGCTCTGCAAGTTCAATGTTTGTGCAGCTGCAAAAACAAAAAAACATACAAACATAATTCTGCATGGACGCCATGAGGATTAGCCGTATTTTCCGCCGATTAGGCAATGCAACTTGAATAATAATTTCTCTCATATTGAGAGCACCTGAGCCTTAAACGTCGCCTGCATGATAATAATAACAAAACAATCCACTCTGCCTATTTATCGTCGCAAACCGGAAAATACGACCTGAGTAAGAACCAAAAATAATTATCTGTAATTTTTTTGTTTGTCTCACTGACGAGAAGCCATTATCAGGGAGCCGTGGCTCTGCCTGCAGCCCGCATCATGACTGCTTGTTTGTAATGTTGGTATTTCAGGAATGCAAGCTTATGGTTGCACTCACCCCTAAATGGCTCTGGATGACGGTGGCAGCGTAGAGACGAAAACGTAAATGCGTGTCTGAGAAAACATGTCAAACAGAAACCGACGACAGCCGGTTTATGGTGGGTTGGGTTTTGTAACTGCATTTTCCCAATTTATAAGTTTTATTTATTTTTTTATTTTTTTTAAACATGAAATGAATCAATACATTTGCACAATTTGCTTAAATTATATGGTTTCTTGAGAAGATATGAGCACAAAACCTCAGGGGATTATCTATTATTTAACATACATCTAATTGTATTCCACTTAGGAGTTTAACCTTTAATTATCATTTCAGTAACATACACACATAAGATGACTATAGTTTATATGGTAACTGCAAAAATGTAGAAAAACAGAAGAAAGGAGCCCTTTTTGTTTCCAAATTGCTCATTAATCTATACACATCTCCACTGAAATTCGCCGCATATCGCCCTGCACTTCAAAGCGGGTCAGGCTACGAAACGTCACAGCAGCTGGAATTAAATCCCAAAACATTTCTGCGACATTTGCCTCAGTGAAACAGACAAAACTTCTCTCAGAACTTGTACATGTGAACAAATGTCAAAAACCATGAACCCATTTTCTTTTCATTTCTCTGATTTTTGGCGTATCACATAAAATCCCAATAAATAAGTAGAAATTTGGTGCTGTAAAATGACAAATTGTGAAATTCTCCAAATTCTACCTTACGTTTGACATTAACAGCCAGAGTGTGAGACGGAGAGCAAAGAGGCAGTAACAACAGATGCCAAACTGCTAGCTTCTGCACCTTCTTAATTGGACCAAACACTCCTGGGTGTATCATGCGGCATGAAATGTCAGGCACAGTGTTTTACCAGAGTCTTGCTGGCTAGGGTTTGTTTAAGTATCCTCCTGTTATCCTAAAATAATAACTGGGATGTGTGGTGGCGACATCCAACTTATCTAACAGTGCAATTACCAGAAAACAGGTTTCATGAAAAAAACTGCGTCATTGTACAAATGGAATAGACAAAATGCAAAACATCACCTTCCAGATGAGTCACTTTTTTTTTTATAGATGCAATCCTTGATCTTTTAAATACCTAGTGGATGCCGTCACCGGGTGCTTTACACCTGCATTTCCTGGTTTTGCCATTTCAAAGGGAGTTAATTACCTGTAAATTACATGCTCACGGCTACAGTCAGCTTCACTTAGTTCAGTCACCTAGACATTTTTGTTTTCTTGATTCTGCGTCTGTAATACGAGGGAAAAGCTGAAAACTAATATGGAAATTATGCAAATGTCAAGGCAGAGGGAAATGATGGAAATCAATGTCTATGATTCAGAGAGGGAGTCATTAACGTCAACGTACACTTGCTAACATCAATTATAATCGCACCATCGAGTGAGTGAGCAAGACGGAAACATCAAACAGTACTTCCCCCGTTAAAAAATAAAAAATAAAAAATGCTGTCATATCAATAATTATACTGCCTATTTGGTTGTATTTAAATGTATTGCATACATATATGGTAAGATTTATTTTAGAAAAAAGATGAAAACAACCAACTTCTCATAACAAACCTGTAATAAGTCATGTTTTATAATTACTTGTAGTTCAAATAATTGCTTTTCTTTTCAAAATAGATAAATTAGATCACGTTTTAATCGTTTGGGTACCGTGTGAATACCATAAAACTGTGCTTTAGCCAGCCTATCCTACCATGGTGCATTTGGTTTCAATGCAAATCTTCTATATGGAGCAGGAAAAACAATGTTGTATGCTGATGTGGTGTGCAAAGCTTTCCTACTTTACACTCACAATAAATAATAGAAACATTAATGTCCAGGGTTAGGGCTGAGACTGAGAAGTAAGGTTTGACCTATAAAGTCTAAACGAACAAATATTATTCGAGTAAACAGCTAGACAACTGGAGTGGTCAAATGCAACCATCTGGACAGATCCTAAAGCGTTTCTCATGAATGAACAATGTCCAACTGTGTCATTATCCATCACTGATTCATCTCTGCGCAGGATCATTTCAGATGTCTTAAGAGCTTATAAAACATAATCCGCAACGTTGTACCAAAAGCGTACATTTAAATCCCCGTCCACTTCCAGCGCGCATAATTCAAGAGCATTGCGTAAGGTAACTATTATACGTGTTGTTTTTCCTCTATTCCCCTGTTAACAGAAAAACAATAGGCCATGTGCTCCGTTCAAACCCAATGTCTTTTCCTCTTTGGATGTAAAAATAACATGCCATCCTCCCACATTGCATAACTCAATATCAGTCAGCATCGAGGGCGGCAATGAGAGCTTTAAAACCAAAAAGAGGCATGCAATTAGGTGTTTACCCTGGAAGCCTTTTCGCCGTCGGTGTGGAAGAGGGAGAATGAACGCGAGTGTGAAATAGTGGGAGAACCCACAGGGTTACTGAGTCACTGACGATGTGACCCTGTGCTTTCGGGGCCTTTTGGAAGCAGCATAATCAGGTCAAACACCCACTCTCTCTACAGTGTATTTCTGTCAAACAGGAGAATATAGTGCGACTGACTTAGGGGAATGTGGCCAAGAAAGCTGATCTGGAGCAGGAAGCTTTTATAACAGCAAAGAAACACAAACACACACACAGAAGGCGAACGGAAAACTACGGAGTTTGATTTAGACATTTTCCAGGTGGAAAAAAAAAAAATTAATGTGGAAAAAAAAAATCCACATTAATTTTTTTAAAAATCAATGTGGATTAATTTTTAAAAAATTAAAAAAAATTTAAAAAATTTTTAATTTTTTATTAAAATTAAAAATAAAAAAAAAATATATCCATCCATCCACTGGCTGGATGGATATATGGATGACCAGTGGATGATCATTGACTTGTCCATCATTCATCATCACAAGTCAATGATGACTTGTCCATCATTCATCAGTCCATGGACATTCATGGACTGATGAATGTCCATCATTCATCAGCCGATGAATGATGGACAAGTCATCATTCATCGTCTCTTTATCTATTCATTCATGTTTGTTCATCAATTATCCTCCATCCATTAATTACGCATCCGTCTAACCAGTCATTCATACATTTCTTTATCCATCCTCCATCAATCAATCTGATCATCCATCTATTTGTCCATCATCTAATCAGTCCATCAATTTATCCATCAATCCATCCATCTGTTTCTTA
>NW_015114348.1:35632-70870 GCF_001443285.1 Poecilia latipinna | reverse complement strand
CATTTGTCATTTAATCTGTTTGTCCATCACCCATCCACTCTCCAGCTTCTACTCAAACCGCAGCCTCTACTATCCCCTCCGCACAGGACTCTGAATTCATTTATCCTTAAAAACTTGAACTTGGTTCAAGCCAACCTCTCTTGTTTCGAAACGTAGAAGTTTGTGTCGCAGAGAACATTAAAGTGCTTCAAAAGCAGCAGAGAGCAGAGGGGGTGGGGGGTGGGGTCTCCTTTCTGGATGATCACCATGGACAATAGTGATTAAAGCCTCTGGGGCCACGTTTCAAGGAACAAGTCATCCTGAAAAAGTTCACTGGACCCCTTCATCTGTGCGTGTTTGGGTGAACGGGGGGTAAAATATGGTGGGGATGGTAGGAACCAAACAAAAAACCCCTGTCAGGTCATGTGACTAAGGAGGGAATAGATGGCGCATTTCAGTTGGTTAGAGAAGAAAGTCATGGAAACAAGTCTGTAGTGTCATTGTGTCTCTGTGAGAGCCTGTATGTATATGTCGGTGTATGTGTGGCTGTGTTGGAGGAGGTGGAGAGCGATGAGTCCTTAGGAAAGACCACCGAAGCATTGTTCATTCACAACCAGAACAAAACAAAAAAAAAACGCCTCCATCATGGAGTGACCTTGACTACTTCGTCAGAACAGTCAGCGCATCAGAGCATCTCCGTTACACCCCCTCTCAGTCCAAGTGGGCGCATTTCAGAAATACCTTTTTAAACATAAACTGGCCCCTTTTTTATATATATATATATATATCACTATGTAGTTCAGATTATGAAACTGGGAGAAGTAAAAAAAAAAAAAAAAGAAAAAAAAAAGACATCAGGACAGACATTAAGTCATGATGAGCTGCAGTCCCACGCCGCCATGTGTGACCAATCAAACTTTGTTCCCGCCAGGCGAATCAATACCTCTCCACTTCCATATGCCGGCTGTACTCTGGCTCATACAAAGTCTCCCACAGCAGCAAAAAATATCTCCCCTACAAAAGCAGCGATTGTGTAATCAAATTGCTTTCTGGTTGGTTCTTAAAATAGGCCAGAATTCCTGAAAAACAGACTTCCATTCACTCTGCTTTAACTGGCACGGCTCGTTCACTTTGGCGAGGTCAAGTGCAACAGTCTTCGAAGTTTACAAAAAAAAAAAAAAAAAAAGCTCCACTTCCTCAAAATATGCTAAAATTACAACTCAGACGTCAGAAGAAGAACGCACCAGACAATAGGAAAAGATGCACACAACCTAAAGATCTCTGATCCCAGCAAACAACACTGCTCTTGAGGGATATTCCTTTATCTAGATAATCGATGCCCATCATTAACTCGGCGTTGGCACAGCTGATCAATGAAAACAAAAAAGCCCCCGCGTTACGGGAAAAGTAAACCAGGCTGGAAAAATGAGCTGTGCCCCGTCTTCCGAGCAGGCGGCGAGTCTCGGAATAGAGATGCAGGGATTATGGGAGAACAATGCTGGAACTGAAGGTTTAGTCTCACTCATTTTAGAGAGAAAGCATAACTCCATACTGCCTGACATCATGGGCAGCGTGGCAAAGGAAACCAATTAGCGTTTGGTCAACGTGATCTCAAAAACAACTTTAAAAAAAATCATATTCTATGCTGGAGGCATGTGTCATACAATCTTAATAAAAGTTAAGAAACACATAGTCTTGCTTTTTATTTTTTTTGTCATATCACACCATGGATTCGCTGAATCTTGTTGATATTTTATGTGATGAACCAATCACAGCAGCATATAATAAGTATTAGAAAATTGTGACATTCATATTTATACATCCCCTTATAATCAGATACCCCCAAATAAAATTCAGTGCAACTACCTTTAGAAGTCATCTAATGATTAATAGATTCCTGTGTTGAATTTAATCTAACACAGCTCACCATCCCCACTGGTGGAAGTTCAAGTGGCAGATGTAATTGCAGCCAAAGTGATTCTACGAAGTATAGAGGGGAGAAGGTAACGAAGAATGTAAACTATATATTTGTTTAAAAAATGGCATACAGGTATCCTTTTCCCTCCACCTTGGAATTATCCTTTAGTTTGTCGCATAAATATCTTACAAAACCAACTGAAAAGTGTGGTTGGGATGTAATTTTTTTTTTTTGAAAAAGTTCACAGGGTTTTAATAATTTTGCAAGCCAAGCATTTCCATAACTGGTTCCGCTATTGCTGTTTTAAGCCCTTTGTGAGGAATTGTTCAAAGATTGTACAGACATCCTAAAAAACACAAATCGTGTTTTTTAGCTTTGTAAAACAAAGCTAAAGATTTGTTTTTTTACACAAATCTGTGTAAAAGTGATTTTCTAAAGAACCTCAAAACATTTTAAAGCATGCCAGGGTGACAACAGCACTACGGCATCAAACTCTGCAGTGCGAAGCCTCAAACAATAATCAGTAAAATAACAATTGTAAGTAAAAGAAAAAAAACAAAAAACTAAGTGATTATGTTTTCCTACTTTATTCAATTATAACACAATAAGAAAGACAGACTTTAAAGACCAAATTTGTGGGGGAAAAAGTTATATACGGCAAGCATAAAAAGTTATGAGACACTAAAAGTTGGATATAAAAAGCTGAAGAATTACGGTTGCAGTCTTTGGGTTTTAAACTAAAAGGTTACAGCTAAGCTGATGATCAGATGGCTTTTTTAGATCTGCTTTGTTACATTACGCGAGCTTAAATCCTCCTGCTCACTGCAAAAGCAAGGACAGCATGTGTTACAATGAGATAAATGTTACGGGATTGTTCATCCTGGGGTCAGGGTGTTTCCATGACAAATTGTTGAAACACCAGGTACACTACGGCATTTCACTCAGCAAAAGCAATCGGGGAAAATCCTGACAGTTCTGTGCACAGAAAGATTATTTGTTTATATATTATTGTGATTAAAAAAGTGAATCTAGAGCTTATCAGAGTCGCTTGCGGATAGGAATGAAGTCCTATTCCTGCTTCCTCCCACCGTCCAAAAACAACACTATGAGGTTAACTAAATACTTTAAACTGCCCTTAATCACCGCAGGTCGTTCGATATAGAAACTCTTAAGTCAAGATGTCTGACAAAGAATGTTTTCTATTTATGTTATTTCCCTATTATACACTTCAAATACTGCACTTCAAACCAATGAATCTTATAAAGACACATTTTTATTATTTATGCAAGACTGTAAAAAAGTACTTGGTTCAAGGGCATCAAGACTGCATGGTGAAGTATCAGTGGGCCCGTTTCCCTTGGGGAAGCTTGTCAGGAAGCACGGGAAAAACCAGGACATTTTAAATAAACTCTGTTACCTGTGCCAGAAAAATAGTTATGAGTTATAATTGGGTCTTGTTATAAAACATAAGGGTTACATCAATAAAGGAAAAGTACATTGGACACTAGGGATGGGAGAGGCAGACTTAAAAGTTAGTTGAGGTGTTTATTATAAAAATGATAAGTAACGATAAAAAGCATTGTGAAATTTAGCAATATTTTTGGAAATAGATTGCATGTCTGGGACTGAATATTGTGACGGCCAGAGCCACACAAACACCAACACTGCTACTAAAAAAAAAAAAAAAAATCAATAAAAAAATGTAATTACTGAATAGGCCACTTCAGGACACCAATTATTTTAAGAAGTGCAGCCGCATTTATTCATATTTTCAAAAGTACTGATACATACTGCTAGTCTCAAAAAATTGGTAAAAGTAACAATTGTAGAGGTGTGTGAAGTTTATTGCTGGCACAATAAATGAAAAATTATTATGAATGATAGACGTTACACTAGTTGCCCATCAATCATCTCGGTCCCTGAACCCAAACCCTCCAGAAAACAAGCAGAGAAGAGATCATGAGAGAGAAAATATTTGCTTCATCTGCATTTTTTTTCCCCTTTTACTTATACTTATAAGTAAAACGCGATGTATTTTACTTATACATCGCATTTTCATACACATCTTTTCCAGGGTCGTCTGGGGTTCTGTGCGATTTTCATTGCTTTGGAAAAAAACAAAAGGTGAGGCAGGATTGGTGTCATTTGCAAGCCCATGTTTTAGTCTCTCACGGACTGCTAACTGCGGTGGACATCATATACATCTCTACATGGAAACATGGTCTCCACTTAGCTAAATTCAATAGCTCAGAGGATTACCATCTCCACTGAAGCACGTAATAACCAAAAGGTCATGCCATAATTATAACTCACCAATTTATAATCCGTTGCTGCCTCTTCAGTGGCTTTAAAATGTGTTAAGACCTAAACTGCCACTCGGCACATTTTCGAGAGCATTCCCTCCACTTAAGTGCCAGTTTGACCGTCATTTTGCCCAGCTTTGAATGCTCCTATCCCCTGATGGCTCGAGCTAGCCTAGATTGAGATGCGCACAGATTCATTGCTATTTTTACATGTCCTACTTGACATTAGTGTAGCAGATTCTCAGAAGAGGAAGTCAAGCATCACCAAAGCTTCCCAAACATCTAGAATCGCTACGAAATGCAGTTGGTAGAGACAAACTGGGTGCTGTGGGGTTAAACTTTTATAAAGAGAGAAAAATAAGCTATTAAGTAAATCCTCCCTCCATTAGCGTGCGGTTTTAAAAGACTTCTGGTAATCCGAAGAACATAATTGTGCAGCGAAAGACAAATGCCTACATCAACACACGCACACACACTCGCATAGTTTTTTTTTTTTTTTTTAGTACAAGAGAGATCAAATAATGGCTCTCATGTGACCTTGCACCCTGATGAACTCATTCTAGGCAGTGACAACATTTTGTCCCAAACCAGCACAGAAATGGTGCACATGTGCACAAGGAAAAAGAAAAAAAAAAGA
Source organism: Poecilia latipinna (assembly GCF_001443285.1). Lineage (NCBI taxonomy): Eukaryota > Metazoa > Chordata > Actinopteri > Cyprinodontiformes > Poeciliidae > Poecilia > Poecilia latipinna. The sequence goes on along the minus strand of NW_015114348.1, from coordinate 66,033 downwards.
AAAAAAAAAGACTTTATTACACTGTAACTCCAGAGGCTGCACAAACAGCACTCGTTAAATTAGGAGAGGACACAAGCTACTGGTGCTGCAATTATGTTACCACTGATGACTATCATCGCGAGCGTAATAAGTGTTATACGGGAGCACTAACATTATGGAAAGCATGGTTATTGGCTCTATTGGGGAAAAACATCTGTCATAACAAACTCCTTGTGAGAAGACAAACATGGAGGGTGCGTGGCCTTAACGTGGAAAATTTGTGACTTTGCCTGGAAGACAACATCCTACCAATTATTGTATTGCTTAGATACAATGATTTTAGACTTAAACACTCACTCTGAAAGTGTCTCTGAATTGAGTGTTTTGCGCTTGCTAAACATTTTTGTCGACGTTCTCTAATTTTGAAATAAGAAGGGAAGTAGCTCTTGCCCTGGTGTGTCACATAACTGCTAACTGTGAGGGCTGTGTGTGTGTGGCGTCGCAAAGCTAACCCGTGACCGAGAAAAAAGGATGGAAAAGAAAAAGATAATGGCGTGAAGTGGCGACATCCTCCAACAACAACGCCAACTTAATAAATATTTTAAAAACATGAGGGCAGTGCTAGAAAAGAAGCGGACCAATTGATTTGCACGATGGGAGCATAAATGGCCCTTTGAACAATCTGCATGGCAACATTCGGCTTTCCCAGACAAAATGCAACTACTGGCTAACAGATGGCAACTACACAGTTTTTCAAAGCAACGTTCAACTTAGGCCACGTTCACACTGCAGCTGAAAGCAGACTATATCTGATGACGCGTTTACGAAAACGCAACAATCCGAGCTTTTAAAAATCAGATCCAGGCAAGGAAAACCACTGATGTGACCCGAAGAGTTCATTACTGAGAGCAAAGGGGAAACGACGTCAATCATTTTAGCAGTGCTTTAGCCGTGCTTAGGATCTTCTTGTTTTGAACGTAGACGTAGTTACTGCCACCTGCTGAATCCAACAGACTGAATTTGCTTTAGAAAGCGCAGTAGTATGTGATTTGTAAAACCTTATAAAAACAAAAATTCTTACAAATGTTGCTAAAGCCTCGTCTCAGCTCCCGAGCGCCGCATCGTGTTTCGTCTCCTCCGGTGGGTCGCATGTGTTGTGTCACACTCCTATTCATACGAGCAGAGGCCGAGCGCGAAGCTAGGCTGTGTATCTGGTCTAGGTGCAATGAAAGGGTTCAGTCACTTCACAGATAGGCCATCCACTCGCTGAGACTGGCACAAGCGAGTGGGAACAAAGGAGTCACTGTGGCTGCCACACACACACTCCTCGTTACACGTAGCCTTTGGCCTGCCAGCTGTCTCTCTGTCCCTTCCATGTCCACACACCTCGCCACTCCTCCTCACAACCCCAGCTGCGGTTGTGCATCAAACACCCCCGCCCCCCCTCACCTAACCCTTAATTCAGGGTGCACACACAAACGGCCCTGCCCTCTGTGGCTCCAGAACCCGGTCACACCAGAACACTGCTCCCCACCCTGCCGGTGCTTGCTCTTTGCCTATCTGCCACGCTGAATGGCTGCCTGCCTGCTCTGTTGGAGACACGCCATCTTTTTTTTTTTGTTTGTTTTGTATTTTTTCCACCAGCTCCCAACGGCTCATCAGTACCATTCAGACACACACAGCCAAGCTTTCTGAATAATATGGTGTAGTTGGTTTTCTAAATATTTTCCATGCACGCCGTTTTCCTTTTTTTATATATATATATATTCTGTCTCGGCGATGCTTGCTCTCGTCTGCTCGGTTTATTTTCCTAACTTCCATGTCCCGCATGGTGCACAGGCTCACCACACAGCCCTCCCTTTGCCTGACAGATGCCCCATCTCTGGCCTCGCCCTTTAAATTACAAACCCTCAACTTTCAACTCCCTGTCGCTTTTCTATTAATTGTTTGTGTCCCACTTTTCTTTCTTTTTTTACGAAAAAACCCCTCTTTCCACCACGCATACTTTCCCTTCCCTGTATTTACCGGCCGACTTAGAGGCTTCATACCCAAGTGGTCAGTCATTCGCAGGTGCCAGCTCTCCTCCACCCAAACAGTGTGGTGACTGGCCTCTGCTAAAATCCTTTTCATGCCTTCTTCTGCAGCGAGTTCAAAACCACTCGTTTGAGCTCTGCTTGTAGCTGATCTATTATTGTCAAGTTAAAGGGAACCACTGTGGGTGGGGGCTCTGCTTGTGGCAGAGAAATGAAATGAGGCCGGAGGCTGACTATTTTTGGACAGGAGCTGAAGATTCAAAGAACTTATTTTTGCCTTTTACGGGTTAATTACATGTAATACACATTTATGTGCAGCAGCGAAAGCGAAGGGAAGAACAGGGGAAAGACGAGAAGCAGTCGTGGGCATTTCTCAAGTCTGGTTTTATATTTCTGCGGGTAGGATGTCACTGAAACTATGCGACCCTAACTAAAATTAAAAAAAATAAAAATAAAAGATTGTGCAAGCAGGAGGCATCGTCTGGTTCCGAATATTCAAGTTTTAAAGAGTCACAGTTTGAAAACGGCTACATTTCTGTTGTTAAAGCAGTTGTTAGTGTTTGGATGTCGTTTTAATATGTTTCCAAATAAAGTGCAAGGCAGAGCAGCCCCTCCTCCACCTGTTGCTCCTCAGTCTCAGTGTTGTAGTTTCACATAGAAAATCAAGTCCATCACAAACAATTCTAATAAATGTTAGCGTCAATGACAGTTATTGTCAGACCTAAATTCAGATCTATTTAGATTGTCGTTTGATGTTTTCATTGCACTACTTTCTTGTTAGTTTGTCGCTTGTTAATGCCACATTCTGCACTGCTCTAAAAACTACTGGGACTATTTGAATCACATTCACACAATTCAGTTAGTTTTAAGAGTGATTTCCCCCCCCCCCTCTCCCCAATTAAATAAAAATTTACAACAAAATAGCAAAACAATTTGAAAATCAAATTTGGAATTTTGGTTATAGACGAAAGAACGATCTATTAGAGGGAGTTTGATGCAACAGTCTGTATTTTACCAGCAGTAGATAACCATTTGGTATAAATCCAGGTTAGTCTATCCCTGACCCTGAAGTTAAGACCTGAAAGGGGGTCAAACCAAAGTGGGTTTTTATGCAGTCTTAAACCAACTTCAGTTTAAAAAATGTCAGCGGTTCATTAGAACACTATTTTATGAACCTTTAAATCGTAGGGAAATTTAAATTGGGTAGTTCTTCACACTGCAGCCAACAATTATTTGTCGGTGGAGGGGGGGGACAGAGGTAAGAGGTAATGTGCCACTAGTGATCTTCCTGGCCGAGACGCCCTGAAAATAAAACTGCCAACACTGGTTAGCAGTGTCAGACTGCCAACCTAATAAAAAAAAAGCAAGCGTAAAACAGTGTTCACTTAAAACTCTGCTACCTTTATTATTTACTATTTGACTTTTTACATCACACTGTTACTCTGACCAGAAGTGCTCTGAATGCTCAATTCTCTGTATGTTTTTCTCCTACAGGAAGATAACTGGTGGCGCAACGCCTCCGTCCTCCATTTGCTACGTGGGGAATCACTGTTCTTTGTCTAAACAACAGCACAATTAAAATGTGCAATGGTTTAAAAAGAAAAATTGTTTATTGTTGCATAAACAGCTACGAAATGTTTGAAATTGAAGACCAGCTGTTAGGTTTCGCCTCCGTTACCAGCCAATCTGGAGTTACAGTAAGTGAAGCAGCCATGAGAGTCACCTAAATGGAAATCTTAACTGATTATAATGCCATTTTAAAAATCTTGGCATCTATTCATTTGTAACTTTATTACAAATGAAATAGGCAATAATAATTGCCTGTTAGTAGGAATATTTCTTTGAAAATATTAGTACACTATAGATTTTTGTGTTACTGGGGTTAAATCAAAAATGTTTTCACTGAAATCTTGCTAAAACCATTAACAACTTGTTTTGTAACATTGGGCAGTGTCTGCATCTCTTGACCTTTCTTGCTCACACTTTCTGTCAACAGGATGTGAATGGGTACTAATGCAGACAGAGGCAGGAAGTGGGTCACCTTCCAGCCGCGGTTCAGAAGAGGCCCATTACCGCTGGCATAATGCACCCTTAACGCAAAATCACTGCTGTAAAGGTACTAAATCTACACAGTGCTCTAAACAGGTCTCGTTACTGTTGATGTAAAACTTCCCTTCCCTAGCTGAGCCTTTCTTGTCGCAGTGCTGTCTGTGCTGGAAAATCCAGCCAAACAAGTCAGACACTCATGAATAAAAATACAAACACCGGGAACTAAGCCTGCTCCTTCAGACAGCAAAAAGAACAAACACGGCAGCGTGCCCCGGAGGCAGCATTAAGCCCGGCTCGTCTGCCGTTGCCGTACCTCTGCTCTCGATGAGAGCCGAGCACGGCGAGCCAAGATGCAGCCGCATTTATCCTTCGGTGCAGCGCAGGGGGGAAGTGCAAGATGAGGGCCAGGCGTGTGGACAGTGCGCAACATCCGCAGGAAACGGGGGAAAGTCTGATGCGTGGACGGCGCCGAGCGGCCAGGGTGACACGAGGTAAAGCAGGTGGCTCACAGATGGGGGATCTGCTCGGGCCACAAAACGACGGCGTCTCAGCTGAGTCTGAGAGAGCCAAAACAATCACTGGATGTTTAGTCTCAGATGGTAGGAAAAACCTGTAGCTCCACACACAACCGCAGCAGCAGGCGGGAGCGATAAGAAAGCACAAACACCGATTAGTACCGACAGGCAGAAGAAAAACCTGCACCCTCAATGGTTACTCTCACAAACCCGTTTAATTTTTCTGCTGATTTTGACACCAGTGTTATTTTTCAGTATGTTAAAGCAAACACATAACAGCTTAACTGTACAGCTACTGTTTGCATTTTGGACCAGTGACAAATTTAAAATCAATTTTCTTATGACCGCAAACATGGGAGCAAATGAAAACATGAACCAAGACTTCACCCTGCCCAAGGAAAAAACACAACAACAAAAAAATCCATCCATTAGCATACACTTGCTGACCTGTTGTTCCACATCGGTCAGAGATCAACATGACCTTTAGCAAATCGTTGGCAAAGCTACTAGGAGAATAATCCGGGCTGTGGCTGTTGCGCAGACGAGACACTTAACATCTTTTTGTTGCCACCAAGGCACCGTCAGGGTATGAGGATTACCATAGTTTCACTTCACGGCCTGTTTAACAACAACAGGAGCTCACCTCAGGCTGCTACTCAGCTTAACGGCAAGAGCAAGAAAGATAACTCATGAAGCTTTAAGCAAGTGGATGTATCCCAGACGTCCTGGCTAACGCGGCCGCCGCGGGCGCTCGATGTGTGGGCACAGCGGATAAGAAACTGGGGAACATTAATATGTTTTTTTAATGCTAAAAACTCGAAATCAGACAACGCAGACGAAGTACAGTGAAAATATCACAAGAATTCGGCAGAATGGGTGAGTTTCATTCACTGCAGCCTCAGTCGCCTTCGCTACGAAAGTCCTGGGATTGTCCAAAAAAATAGCACTACAGTGTCACCATTTCAAACTGAAGCATACAACAATTTTGCTTACAAAAACCTCAGATCGAAGAATGCCACATGCTGCATCTCTGACATTCTTATTAGGCAAATAGAAATTTCACACAAATATTTTTTTTTCAACCAAAACTTCATTACTTTAAGTAAAGTGCTAACTGGATACTCAGAACAGGCATGAGGAGTTCATTTCAAGCTTCCTCCACCGTCACACGCTGTTGTGCTAAACCCCAATTTGCTCACAAACCTCCGTATCAATGTGGATGTGTACCAATTGCGAGTGCAGCTGGCTGAATGCGACTCTAGTGTGAAATGCTTTGAGTGGTCAATATGGCTAAGGAAAAGCACACGAGTAGATCGCTTTTCATTCTGCGAAACGATTCAAAAATGTTTGTTTTTTCTTGAATAAGTTAATTTAAGAAAGACATAAAGACAGAAAGTGTGAGAGCAAAACAAAACGAGACTCTCATCAAAGTGCTTTAGGTGTCCTTCTCTGTTTTGATTTACTCAGAGACTCTCAAGAAGCTCCAGCATAATGCAACACATCTTCAGTCCAAGACTTACAGTTTCCCAGCAAAAAGGAACAGGCGAGATGATGACCTTGGCACGTTGTGAGGCGCGCTCCACTCGTCCTCAATCTCTCTCTCTCTGTGTCTCTCTCTCTCTCTCTCTCCCTTCCTCTGCAGCCTTGACTAGTTTAATGAAAAAAAAAACCTGCTGCTAAATCACATGGCAAGCCTTGAGTAGTGACAGAATGGGTTTAAATCTGTTATCTTGGGCGATACATTAATTAAAAGCCAGATTTATATAGGTGGGAACTTTGCTCAAAAAGTTAATGGAAAACTTTGTAATTAGCCATCTGAAGACTAGACTTTAGGTTCCCTTTCGGCCACAGCGAGTGAGACAGTAAATCTGAGCAGAGACATCGTTCATCCATCGTTCCTGTAGGAACTTGTAAATATCCGCCTCTATAGAAATCCAGAGTCAAATTTACTTGGGTGTAATTCTTTTTTTTTTCATTAAATATATTTGAGCAAATGAATTAAATTTTTCCAGAAATATGTTTTCAATTTACAGGACATTAATTACCGAGCATGCTTCTTTGTTGTAAAAAAAAAAAAATCAATACTAAGGCTTCACAAGTTGTAAAAATAAATGACAGAACAAATTGTAAAATCATAGTTTCTCCTTCTGTTAGGAATGAAATGGTTACATCATGGTTGCAAATTCCCATGATGTACTTTTTTTTTCCACTGTTTATTCTACAGTTATAAAATTGAAAACAACCAGAAAACCCAAGAAAATCTCAAAACCAAAATGTTGACGTGAGGAAGAGTTTTTTTTTTTTTTTTTACATCCTTTTACTCCCAGCATGGAGAAAGAAACATCAAAGTTTGTCCACTACCTCAGCACTGTAGAGGCAAATGCTGGGGAAAGTTGGCTTTTAGCCTGACGTCACGGGCATCGTTTAAAAAAAAAATTAAGTTGCAAAAAAACACACAAACCTCATCCCAGATTCACCAGGAGCGAGGCACTGCTGTAAAGAATTAAGCAAACGGCATTGTGGGAAAACTCATTTTGTCTCCTGCCCCGACCCCAAAGTTCATTTCATTGGGATTTACCTTCACCGTCTTGAAAAGGTTTGCAAGTTCTCACAACCCTTTTAACTTAGTTTTCCTAGTTTTACCCGTACCTGGCCAGGCTACTGAAAAATGGAGTAATATCCTGAGGTGAACTTCATAGCTGGAAACACCGAGACAGCATGCGCTTGAGCGAGACGATGAAAAATACAACAACTCTTACTTTTCCTTATAAGCCCACTGCCGCACCAGCCTTCAGTTTGCGGTATGCTTAACAATTTGACCGATGTCAGTCAACATTCTCATGGCAGGGTTTCCAATTTCACTCTGAACAAAAACAGCTCGGAGCTTGCCAGGCTTTTCTTCGAGCTCACAGTTTCTGGTCAAAAGACAAATGTCCGCTTCAATTTGGCAAACCACAGGCACATTTACGACGCGACAGCAGTCAACAATGGCAGCTCTGATCTGCTGACTTGCTCAACTGTCTGCGCTTTCACCAGTGAGTTTGTTCAGAGTTTTGCGTTTATTTACTGTCCTTGGCAAACTATTTATTTAGGGGCTTTCAAACGATATTTTAAAAAGGAAAGTAGAATTTCATTGTCTTGCATTTTGCAAAGATATGCCGATGTTGTAGGTGACCAACTCATTTGAAGATTTTCCAGTTTTTGCTATTGGAAATGGAAGTTGTTCAAGTCTTCAAGTCTGAACAAAAGGGGTAAAAGATCCCAAAAGTGAGTGGGAGCATTCAAGCACCTGCTGATCTTACAAGAGGAAATCCTTTAAACCTTGGGAATGTTCAAGGACTTTGTTATGCTTCCATCTAAGCCTTTAATCGCCCATTCCGAAGACACACAATACAAAGAGGGAAACGGGACAAAACTACAAATGTCTGATGACGTCAGCGAGAAAAGTACTCGGCAAGTCGCGTTGCAAAATGCAATTCAGCGAACAGACGCCAGCTTTAACGGTGTGAAGAAGCAAAGTTTTGCAACATCTCAATCTAGAATTGTTGGGGTTTCTACTTTGGTAACGTTCAAACAAACAAACAAACAAAAAAACACATTCATGCTCAACCCTTAGACCTCTTTCAAGTGACAGAAATCAGGACTCATGAGCTGCCCGAGTGACTGAGCATTTACAATCGTCACGGACACAGAAAACGGGACAAACAGGAGAATGGATACTTAAAGTAGATATTACAGAAAGTTATTGAACTAACCACAAAAGCAGCTATGTATGGAAAATAACCAATCAAGCATTGACCCGCATTACTGAACAGTGCTCACATGGTTTGAAGAAGCATCTGTTACTTTAAAACGCACACAGAGAGACTCACTCGGTGGGTTATTGCTGCGGAAAAAAAACAACCTGCGATTAGCTCCTACAAAACTCACCATCATGCACCTATGCAGCAAAAAGGATGCAGGCAACCCATAAAAACTGACAGAGCAGCTAAATTCTGCTTCCTGGTGCACATGTGCACAAATGCCATAAATCACACACAATATGCAACCGTCATCACATAGGAACAACCCGAAAACAGAGATCACCAACACGCCAAGTCGACCCTCACAGACTCGGTTGTCTTTTAAAAACTCCAGGATTCTATGTCATCTCAAACATCCCCGCGCTGTTTTTCGGGAGGTGGGGGGGGGGGCTCTTTCTGTAACCGTTTATCATGGTGGGTCAGTAGGGTTTGAGGCTGAAAGGCTTTTAGCTGGGAAAGCCTAAATACCACAAACATAGAGATGCACTGTTCAAACGCGCTCCCTCTGTGTTTACCGAGCTCCGCAGCTGGAATGCAGCGGCCAGGGCAAGCACACAAAGGCGTCTGTATCGGTTTCTGGGTCTTTTAGGCCGTCTTCGCGCCGCATGAAGTCGGGACAGAAAACTCCACCTCGGGGTGCTCAGATTTACTTACAGTAGATCCTGGATGCCCTGGGGAAAGAGCACGCACAGCTCCACATGCAAAGGGCTTACGTGTTGAAATCCATTCTTACAGTGGCAGACCCTGATAGCAAAAGCACAACCTCGCACACAAATATGTGTAAAATCCAACCATTAATCTGAATACATTTTAATTTAACGTGGGGGGAAAAAAATACCATATTAGGAATATGACCCACTGAAATACATTTTATTTATTTAGATACCATTTTTTCCACAATTTCTTTTTTGCTTTCCCGTTGAACTGAAATATATATTTTAGCATGTGAAAAAAACAAAAAATAAATCAAATCGTCTGTTAAAAAAAAAACAGAGCATTTAACAAACTTTAAAGCTTTTTTTTTTAAATTCTACTTACTACTTTTTTTTAAATTACTTGTATACATGTAGCCTGATACTGAGGTCAATTTCTCCAAGCCACTCTTCAAAATTGGAAACCCAATCACCCATACATAACTTGATAAGTCAGGAAATGGTGCAAGGAAAGTAGCTACTCAGCTACTACTCACGTAAACTTACCCACATCTACAGTCAGTTTAATAATTAAAAAGCTTAAAACATCTGGAAATCTGACAAGTCTTGAAGAGGAACATCATTACCCTAATAAAACTGAAATTTAACGTCATATAGACATCGTCTGATGTTTGGAAACTCCCAGTGCCGAGGGATCAAAATATTATTTGCAATTGTGGAAGTTATACAACTGCACAAATTTGTGTAACTGGTGCAAGGAAGACAGCCTGTTGATAATTAGTCAATTTTATTTTTAGAGCGCTATCTGTAATTATGATGAATTTAAGAATACTTTTTTCTGACATTTATTATCAACAAAATATTAATACAACAAAATATGACATTATCTTCAGTCCATATTGCCCCAAATTGCCAAAGCTGCATCCAGAGGGATACTACGAAAAGGCCTTCCTGTCCCTTACAGTCACAAATGTAAACATGAAAAGTCTAAGTCAATTGGGATTTAAACTGAAACACGGCTTTAATCAGACAAGGTGAGATCTTTTTGGCAATATACAATCAAGTTTGATCTTGACTTATGGTATAAATGTGGGAAAAGATCTTTTGGTCACTGTTAAGTATGATATGCTGTGGGCCTGTTTTGCTTCAAAATACACTGGGAAACTTTGAGAATGCCGTCATGAACTACTATAAATACCAGGAGGTTTTATATATACAAAACACCGTAATTTGCCAGAAAAGTGAAAGCTAAAGATGCACCAACCCAATCAGCTAACGGTTGGAACCGGTTCATTTTTTCCATGGCCTTCCCAGAAAAACATACTGGTTTTGGCCAGAAAAGGCCTGATTGTTGCATTTCTTCTAATATTGGGTCATCACTCCATCGCGATAATGATCACCACGGAAATGATTCACAAGATAAAGTATTTATCTCTTTCAGTCTCCAGCAGAAAACCTGTGTGGTGAGACGAGGAGAGGAGAACATAAAAGGGGGCCCGGGACTCTGGCTACGCGGTGATTTACATGAATATTACCAGAGGCAAAATGTAGAGCAGAACATGACAACATTACCTTTGAGATGTCTTCTCACCCACCTTTGTCTGCTCGGCTGTCTAGCGCCGTCCCATTGCACCTTTAGTACCTACACGCTGTTTTAATTAACTTCATACCACAGGGAGCAATTATGCAAGGCAACATTCATCCAATTTGGAACTGCAAATGAGTCCACCTTCAAGCTACAGAACGACAGGGGCTTCAATGCGTTCAGGACAAGGAGATGCCGCAAAGATTTATCATTTAACACACGATTTTAATTGCTGCAGAAAAAGACTTTGGGAAGTTTCCCCGTTTCTGTTATTTAATGGTGCGATTCTAAGCTTTTAGGAAAAAAAGAAAGGAGGTGGGGGGTGGCTCACGAAGATGGACAGATAGCAAGCGGGGCATAAATGAAGGAGAAAACAATTTACATACCTCCACTTCCCCTGGGGAGTGACAACTGAGAAGGAGAAAGTGGATGAAGGGATTGGGGGAGGACGAGGAAGAGGAGGAGGGCTGTGCAATAGCAAATGAGAGGGAAGCGCCAAAGATGGAGGGAGAAAAATGTTAAAACTGATGGAAACCGTGCACTCAAAGGAAAGCAAGCTAATGAGAGAACGACAACAACCTGCAGGGACGGGGAATGTGATGAAAACTGCAAGAAATTGGCGAGACTGCACTTCGGAAGGTGGTGAGAGGATGCCAAACAGGGAGGCATGAGTCAGATAGATACACAATAAAATCTAACATGTGTTACTACTCATTAGCTGCAAGTGCTTAAGGAGTAAAGCCAACATTCACTCCCCAAAATTGCATCTAAGCCACTCAGTTTCTGTCCATAAATCAGATTTTATGGAATAGGCCTGAATATCTAAAAAAAAAAAAAAAAAGAAAAACGGGATCAAAGCACTCAATTTCGGGTTTTTTTCATGTGTCTGTTTGGTTTTTAATTCATGATGCAAGTCGAGAATGTTGTGTTTTGCCTAGCTCTTTAAATCTCAGGCAGTTCATTCCTGCTGTTGAAAGTGTAACACCACGTAGAGGTAAAGAAATATTTATTTAGGAAAGCCAGCTAACAAGAAAATGAGCTTCGCTGAGGCTAATAAAACTGCTTTTTGCATGGGTGTGCATTCTTTTTGACATACAAGTCCCTCAGGTGGCTGTTAAAGTGAAATGTGATGCTTCTGGCACGCTGAATCATGCAAAGCTAGACAGCTAAGCTGTGTATACCTGTTCAGTAGAAGAGTGAGCAAAAACCAGCAAACTTTAATACACAGTCCCTTACAAAAAGTATTTATGCTCTTTGAAACTTTTCCACATTTCAGAAAAAAAAAACTATTTTTAATATTTTACAGGCTGTTTTATGTGACACATCCACATAATTATGTTGAAGGAAAATGATGTTCAATATCTCCTACATGTGAATGTTTTATTTTATTTTTTTAAATGAGTGTGCATTTGTTATTAGCCCCCTTTGTTCTGATACATTTTAATAAAATGAAATAAAATAGTAAATCTGAAAAAGTTGCAGAGAGTACGCAGGAAGCACGTGCTCTGGTGAGATGAAACCAAAGTTAAACACCAATGTTAAAACCGTGGTGGCGGCAGCACCATGCTGTGGACAGTAAAGCTGGACAGAGCTGATTGTTTGGAAAGACATTTTGTCTTGAGAATTGTAAAGCTGATAAGAGACACCAAGCCAAGAAACTTGCTATGCATAAGTTGCAGGAAAAGGCGGTTCTCCAAGGTATTCAGCGTGGCCGAATAAAAATGCGCGCACACACACACACACACACACACACACACACACACACACACACACACACTAAACAACAAAAGTGATACTCTCAACAAAACAGAAAACTGAAATATCTAAAGTGCTACAAGAATACACACGAGAAATAAAAAAGTTTACAAAGGTTGTTTCCTAAAATGTTTAAATACTTAATGAGGTGTTACAGCGTTTTCAGCTTCAGCGCCATCAGCTCTGTGCTGAGGCGAGCCTTCCTCTTCAAACTCCGCGTGTGCTCCTCTGCAAACGGGGCATTTTCTGCACCATTTGCATTCCTCTGATGTAATAAAGAGCTGTGAAGAATCTCAAAGACAATTACAGTATGTGGCAAAAGTAAAAAACCTGTCGGTAAGGCAGGAAGACGTCGGGGTGCGAGTGCTTAATTGAGCACGTCTGTAAGATAACGTTTATTTTACGACTCGGTGAACTCTTAATGTCTGCCAGGCGTATAATGTAATAGAAGAACAGAGGCCTAACACTTTTATCGCGGTAACGTTGTGGGAACCTTTGGTTTTTGACCTTTAAGCTCCAGAGACTTCTCGATCTTCTGCCCAACTCAGCCTAACCAGCCGAGTTTTATGAGTCGGGGAAAGTAAACTAGCCAAAATCAAGCATCTTTCTTTAAAACAATAAGCCAGTCTCTTTAAATAAACAACAATTTTATGATATAGATACCAGTCAAAACAAGAGGCCGTGAAAACTAACCATTTTATCTTATACGAATCAACTAACACACAATGATGCCAAACAAGTCGTCATCGTAAGGTTCAAAACTGAATGTTTATCATGTCAAAAATCTAAATGTAACAGCACTTTGACTGAATATAGTACATTTAAAATATCCTGAATGTTTAAAACAAAACATTTATTAGTTTAAATTAAATGTCAGTTGCAATGCTGGGCAGCAAAGTCAGAACTCTTGGCAATAAGCTCTCTCAGACTAATACAGTTTGTGATGCTGTATCTCAACGGGCTCCCTCCGCAGGATTCATAAGGAACGGCTTGAAAAGATGCGAGCTACAAGTTCATCACGCTGCCTCGACAGAGAATCACAATCACGTAGAACAAAAGGTTATCGAGCTCGGCGAAATGAGAACTACCCACACGACGCTGACCTTACAATTAATCTCCCCGTAGTTCACTCCTCAGGGTCGCCGTTTAATCATTCAAGCATGTCCCTGATAGAAAGTCGCAGCAGCAATTCACACTTTAACTCGGTGTACTAATTAAATGAAGAAGAGAGCGATAACTTTCTGTGATGAGATCCTCCACGGATTCAGGCCCGTAAGAAACTAAGACGTGACTGCACACAGTCCTGTAGTTTTCTTCGTAGTCCTCACATTTACTTGCGTTAGTCGTTAGACTGGTTCGACACAGAAAACATGCATGATGAGCTATCAAAGTAAGAGCCTCATTAGTATCTAACTATAACTACCAGAAGTTGCTTAGATAACTAAAAAGAAGAGAACAAAGTGTGAAGGGGAGAAACGGTGCGATTCCAGGAGTTGTGATGGCTTATTATTTGTCTTAGCATGCTTATTTTTACCTTCATAGACAAATAAATATATTTATGTCTCGTAAGACGGAATAGGATTAGCTAGTCGAGTACATATAGCTTCTGTGTAGCGTAGAAAAACCTCTAATTACCATAAAAGCAAAGCAAATTAATCTAAAGTAAAGTTGTCTCTTGTCTGCAAACACACAAAGGAAAAAAAAAGACACTACTGCATTTCAATGGCACACAGACATTCATGTGCAAGACAACTCAAGAATGAGAGGTGAAAATGCACCGGCAGAAAAAGTAAGCTTTTAAATAAACCAAGGAATCTTGTTTTAAACTCAGCTGCTATAAGAAAATAATGTAGTGGGGCTTGGAGGCTCAGTCTGCATCTGATGCCCAACAGAAGAATGAATTAGATTACTTAGTCTCCATAAAAACGGGAAAGAAGGGAAACACATTTTTGTTCCCACTAGGAACCGTGCTCAAAGTCAGAGCTAATGCTCCACAGCTTGGATGCATTATATTTTATGCATATGTCCGTAGCAAAGGGCAATATCTCCGGTTTTTCACAGCTGAGCCACCAGCTGATGACTCAGCGCCAGATGAACTTGTATCACAGCAACATCGAGAGTATTAAAAGGAATGTCCTCAGCAACGACTACAGGAAGCTACTGAACACGCTCATTAAAGTCACTATCGATCAAAATGGTTCACAAAGTGCAAAATTCATTAAGCACACCATAAACGACTCCATGAGCTACGAAGCAAAAGACTCAGAGGGTTTAAATTCTTGTTTTGTTGCCCTAACTTCCTGAAACGGCTAGCTGTGCTACAGTGCTATTGCTAGCTAACAAAAACAGAAATGGCACTAGGAGATTTCAGAGGTGGGGACTCGAGTCATGTGACTTGTGACTTGGTGTTTTACAACATTGACTTGGGGCTCGAATCAGACTTGAATCTGTTCAACTGAAAAGACTTGATATTTTATCCAAAATCTGAAATTTACAAAGTGTGCACCAGTAATTTATTTCACTCATTCCATATTAACAAATGCAGCCCATCTTTCTTTTTTTCCATATTCTGTGAGTCATCCAGATTAAAAAAGAAAATACTAAAAACAAGTATGCTACCAAGAGTAATTTCTTTTGGGTACATAAACTACGGAGAACTCAACGAAAAACAAAGCGCAACATGCAAAACATGCAAGAAGAGAAACAGACGGACATGGAACAACTTCCAACTTTGTCCGTCATTTAAAGTTGCATAAATGAAGGTACGGTTTCTACTGTTTTTAAGTAGCCATGTGAGTGAATGCTTTCTAGGTAAAAGCAAGAAGCCAGTAATATTTCCTTAGTGTTCTGTTCAGCGTCCAGGCAATTGACCTTCAGCGACATGAGAAGAAATCGATGCATTTTCTATGTTTTCAACATTTAAACACGGAAGGCACATGTTTACGTACAGACATTATTGAATGCGATTGTGAATTACTGGTTTGACGAGGTGCATGGCAGCCATACTGAATTTCAGTTCGAACCTATCAAGACATAAATCAGACTATTTGCTTTTCCAACTTAGAACTTCTGATGATAATTAAAAGACACCATAAGGGCACTACTTGGTTGAACTGCTATGCCTCGAAGCCACCATCGGAGGGAGCTACAACGAAAACAGTATGATTATTCCCAAACCTGGACCATCAAGAAATCATTCCTGTCTGACTACATGAAGTAGACTAAAGCATGAAGTAGGCTAGGATATCTAAAAAAAAAAAAAAAAATCACATTGTGTCCATTTTTAAGTTGAAATGTAAGTATGATGAAGTCATTGGTTGTAGCCTGCACATAAAACTGCCTCACAACATATAAGTGCGATGCAAAAGTCTCATTTGTGTATCATTCCAATGTTTAGGAAGCTCATCGGAAACTTACTGGAAACTCAATCGTCAGAACCCTTTTTGGACGGAATCAAAAGACCACTTCTTGTCCAACATTAGTGTCTGACCTCCCAGATGTGCTTCTTGAAGAATAGTCAAACGTTTCCATGAACACATTCCTTAACCTCGTAGACAGCCTCCCAAGAAGGGACGGAGTTATTTATAGCTCTCAAATGTGGACCATGCCATAGGAAACCTTACGGATTAGGAACGGTGTCACACCGCTGATTAAACAGCTTTGCAATTATAGCTTACTCATGCCAACAAGCTTTCACACCTAAAATCAATTAATGTTGGGAAATCTATTCTCTTAAATAAACGCAATGGAGAAAAAAAAAAGTACTTTCAGTAAAAAACAACAGGTCAAGCAGGGGAAGCTTCCCTAATATCAGATGTAATACATGGGTTACAGAAGCCATCAAGCAACTAACACGAATATCGGTGATCGTGTTTCTTTGCCCCAGTAAAAACGCAATACTTCTCAAAAGTTTCTGACACATGAATCGGACGCATATAATAGGAACGAAGACAAAACCTTCGGAAACTTCTCACGCTGAGGTGCGAAGGAGACGAAAATGCGACGAACGCAACTGCAATCCACACGTGCATCGGTGTGATGTCAAAGAAAGCAGAGGGGCTTTCAATGCTCATCAGCATTCCTCTTGGCCCACAGCGCGGCCAGCCTGAGGGGGCCGGAGTCAAAGACCGCTAATGAGGCATCTATAGGTGCTTGCACTTTCTGAATCCACAACGACAAACGCGCACTTGTTCTGCAAACAAGCCCGAGGAGGGCAGCGGGAGCATCAGCTTCCTCGCTGCGCATAACGACCCTGCGAAACACGCAACTTCCACGGCCGCTGCGCACTTGTTTCACGAAACCAGAACTAAAAGAAGCGCAGGGAGCCAGTCCACCCGCCACTTTAATTCATCCGCCGCGGCCGAAACGCGTTTGGGTCTGAAAGCTGCTGTGAACTACAGCGATGGCTCTCCATGCAGAACAACAGGCATGCGTGTCAATACAAAAAGAGAATGGGGGGTGGGGGGGGGGCACGGCGCCCAAAAGCCGCTAAAGGCCACTTCACAAAGTAAGCGACATGCAGCGGGTGAAGGAGAAAGCAGCGGGGAGAGAGAGGGGGAGACAGAGGAAGAGAGAGAGAGAGAGAGACCCGACAGGAAACACAGAAATATCCCGCTACAATGTAACCAACACACACGGGGGAGAAAAAGGCTCTGCGATGCAAAACAGAACCAAAACATCGCGGTTCATCAACAATTAGCGCATAACGCAAAGCAAGGTGAAGCTGAATGTAAGCAGCAAATATATTAAAAACAAAAAACGGGAACGTGACTGAACAAACCTGTCGAGTCGAGGAGGACACTTCTTCCCCTACAGCGCTGACGTCCGGAGTTTGTGTGTGTGCCGCTGCGACTCTCCGTGCGTGTGTCTGTGTGCCACTCTTTGGTGTTTCCTCCCACCCTGAAGAGATAGTGCTGATGTTTCCACTTCCTCCTTTCTTCTGCCGTCTGCTGGCTGCCTCGGTGCTGCCAGACACGCAGGACTCACGAAGGGAGCAGCGACACAAAACAAACACAAAAAGCAGACGATTAAAAATAAATAAATAAATAAATAAAACAACAAAAAACAAACAAAAAAAAAAAACACGTTTAACATATATTTATATTTCAAAAATGTTCATTAAAGGTCTTTGGTGTGGAGTAAATGGGCAGTTGCCCAGGGGGGCATGAGAAAGGAGATGCACCAGAAATCAAAGATTTAAAAAAAAAAAAAAAAAAAAAAAAAACTGTCGGTTGTTCCTGGAACAAGTTTCCTATTGCTTTTATGCATATACAGGAAGTTGGAATGGGGAACTGTTTTACATGGTATGTGCAGGACTCCACTGATTTGTAAAATCGGTGCCATGTAGGCACAAATTGACCCTTCTTTTATTTGATCACCTGCATTTAACTATATGACATAATTGTTTTTGATGCCCAAAAAGGAAGCAAAAAAGATGCAAAGATCAGTGCTCAACCACACTCAATTGGGTTCAGAGACAAAATACAAGAATGCTCTAAATGTTATCACATAAATTCTGTTGGTAAATCATTTTTACTATCAACCTAAAAACCCTTTTACCAGAATAAATAGTTATTTACCTTGGGTACAGTACTATCTGCTTTTAACATATTCACAGAGCTTTAGTCCAAAAGTCTTGAAATATCCTTTTAATCCTGCATGGTCACAGGTGGAGCAGTGCTTATCTGCAAGAGGCGGGACAACGTGGACAAGCCACTCTCCATCCCAGGTAAACTCAAAACCTGCCATTACAAACAAGCATACAGATAATGCAAATTAACACAAAAAAAGTCTATCCAAGGAAATAAGGAGATCACCTTCAATCTTCTAGTAAAATCCAAACAAACAGGCGCAAGGCAATAGTGGGAAGGAACAACTTCCCTTTATCAATAAGAAAGTCCAGCAGGCGATGGCTCGGTTGGTAGAGCACCACACCTTGTGCAGATGCAGTAGTTCTTGACGCGTTTGTCCTGGATTCAATTTCCAGTCTCTTTCCTTCCTATTTGCTGCACATACTGTACATGGGAGGCTGTGAGGACAACAAGGTCCACAGACGAGCAACGATGCTATCAGCAAAGACTAGCCCTGCCATAAAAAAAAAACTAGAACAAAACAGACTTATGAACAGTTTCTGTGAGCCTTTAACAATGCTTCCTTGCACGTTCGATAACATTAAACCAAAAATGATTGATAAATGTAACTAATTCCAAGCTACTTTTCACTAAATCGAAAGTTCCAGTAGCATAGATTAACATGTACACCGTCCTGCCCGCAACAAATGCTTCGGACCGCATGAGGGGACATAGGTCAACACGTTATGGGTGGCACCTGGGTTTATTTTTCATTTTGATGGATCAAACAGAAGGCATAACTACATCCACTCCTGCAGGCGAGGAAAAGTAAATGGGGACAACGGCTTCAATAATTCACGATTATTGAGCGCTCTGCCGTTCGGAGGGTGAGATTATGACCTTCTAATGTTACATTATGTTGGGAGCAATCCTGGTACAGCTCACTGAGGGACATGCACCTCTTCATTTCACAGTTTCATCAGAGGACAAACCCGAGGGCCTCTGTGTATCACAGGCAACAACACCGCAGGGCCAGATGGGGTCACTTGCCTTTAATTTTTTTTTTTTTTTGGTAATTACCTGCTGTTTGCTATATTGAACCCTTGGTCTGTGTGTGTTTGTGTGTTTGTGTGTGTGTGTGTGTGTGTATGTGCGGTGGGGGATAAAGAAGTGGTGTCTTGCGGTAGACAGTAGTGGTGCTTATCACACAGCAGGAGCAGCAGGAGGGGGATTATACAGGAGCCCTGTTCCTCCTGCTAAATAATCTGAAGCGACACACCCAGCAGAGAGCTCCCAGTCCCCTCTCTTGCTGTCTGGGCTCCGCTTTCTGAAAAGCACAGGATGCAAAAAGCTCAGCTTATTTTAATGACAGCCTGTGTCCTCAGCTAAGCTGTTCGTTTGGCCCGAGCACACCGGGCGTCCAAAGAAGGAACAATCCAAAGATAAAAGTGTGGGGGGGGGGGATGCGCGTCCTGTATTGTTGAATTGTTTATGGTCAGGTATAAACACTTCAAAGAGGAGAATTAATTGCCTTATAAAGGAAAGCCATTTCTGTACTTAAGTGAGGCACTGCGACATCTTTTTGTTTAAGAAACTAAATCTATGGTCTGACAAAGTTGTCCTTTCATCTGCGATTTTAAAGAAGCAGATGAGTAGTTTTTAAGATGCGTAAAGTTTGAAAGAGCCGGCTAATGTATTTGGCAAAGCGAAGACAAAGCAGTAAGAGTCACTATTGTTACCCACTTTAGATCTTTTATGCCCCCCCCCCCGCCAATTTGAAAACAGTTCTTCACAAAAGTTATAACTTCCCTTTGAACATTTTTGTCATGTGACCACAAAGCTCAATATATTTTATCGGTAGACGTCCACAGTGTGGCCTATGATTGTGCAGTTGAAAGAAAATAATAAATATTCAAAAACTGAAAAAAAACAACCCAACAAAAAACAAACCTATTGTTCTGAGTCAATAGAAACACATTTTGCTGCAGTTACTTCTATCCGTGAGTCTTTTCTGTGTCTAGAGGCTGACATCTGTGCCCGCTCTTCTGTGTAAAACAGCTCCAATAAAGTCAGATGGGACTGAGAGAGTGTCTGTGAAAATTCATGTTCGGGTCTTCCTATGGATTCTTTATTAGATTCAGATCTGGACTTTGATTGGGGCACTTATGTGCTACCATGCCTTGATCTCCCAGATGAAACTCCAAATCAAATTACACTGAATTTTGTGGTTCTATTGTAACAAAATACAAAAAAAATAAATAGTAGCAAAGTATATTATTATTGCACATTTAGTTGAACTAGTTAACTTTCTGCAACAAATGTTTGGTAGTTTGGGGGCGGGGGGTTGCTATTTGCCCACCATAACATTCCCCTTTTCGCCCTGCAAATTTCCTCAGTCGCTTCAGCGCTTTGATGCTTTTCTTCTAAGACTGGAGAGTTGTGTGATGCACTTGGCTGAGGCTGAGCAGGCAGAAGGCTCTTCTATACCATCCTGCTCGCATTCTATTTGGAGCGAGACAATAAACCCCACAGTGCCAGCTCTATTATCGGAAAGACTCGC
This sequence comes from Poecilia latipinna, assembly GCF_001443285.1. Lineage (NCBI taxonomy): Eukaryota > Metazoa > Chordata > Actinopteri > Cyprinodontiformes > Poeciliidae > Poecilia > Poecilia latipinna. Next base: position 45,531 of record NW_015114348.1, on the reverse strand, counting down.
TCAAGCCACGACAGAGGCACCGCCAGGTTTAACAGATGAAGCCGGAGCTTTGGGGAGTGAGTTGTTCTTCTCCCCGTCGTTTGTCTTATGAGTTCACATGAGGCTGTTGGAGAAGTCTTCCCGTTTCTTTTTGAACTTTCCCCCACCCCCCTAATTTTGAGACTTATTTTGGATTAATCTCATATGAGGATTCCTGGGATGTTCAGGTTACGTCGTCTGTTCATTTTTGACTGGCATTACTGACATGTTTTATTTATTTTTTTTTAGTTATGTAAAATCCCTTTTTCCCCCCTGGTTTTATCCTCGGCAACCTTAAAAAAAAGGTGATTTGTAGGACGAGTTTGTAATCATAAACAAATCTATGCTCAAAAGCAGCGTGCAGAGGCCAAACTTAAGTGTGTGCTGTGCGTTTTAGCTCAGACATAAGCAGGACATTGAGCCTGACCTGCCTCTTGTCCAAAATGACAAACTGCTTTAATAAAACGATTCCACTGACCAAAGGCTCTGCATGTGGTGACACCTCCCTGATCTCATCTGAGAGATTCATCGTCCTAAACTTGACCGTTTCACCGAAGTGGATTTATCTCAGCATTTCAATGAAGGCACGAGAATGAAATAAATAAATAAATAAATAAAACAAGAAACAGAGGAGCTGCCATAGAAGGTGCACGAGCAAAGAGGGGAGTGAGATGAAAGGATAAATGAAAACTATGTTGCTCAGAATCGGCAGTGAAAATGGCTCTCCTGACCGTATGATCTGTCACGCTTTGATGCAATTTCTCGCAGAAACACGCATATTTTCCCGACAGCCGTTGGAACGGCTTACGAGGCTCCAGACTCGAATCTAAATGGAAATCTGGTTTGGCTGGTCCCTGTTGGTCTGCTGTAATTGTCTCTCTATCAGGGCCATTAGGAAGAGGGAATGTTTCCAGTTTATTTCCACAGGGACACATGTTGGTGGGGAAGGAAAGTATCCGACTTCCTCAAATTTTCCTAAATACCTAACTTTGTTGGTTTTAATACCGATAGGGCTTTAGACTTTTTTTTTTTTGCGTTTTGTCATGTTTCAACCACAAACCTTAACACTATTTGACCAATATAAAGTATAATTCTGAGGTGGAAGGAAAATTTGTACAAGTAACACTCTAAAAAGTGTAGCATTTGTCTTAAACCCCCTCCAAATAAAAACCAACTGTGATTTGAAAGTCGTTCTGCAAAGACCTCGGATATTTGAGAACATTAATGAACAAACAGCATCATAAAAGACCAAAGAATACACCAGCTAGATCAGGGACAAAGTTGTGAAGACGATTAAATCAGGTGTTAGTTTATGATACACACATGGCTGTTTTTTTTCTTTTTTTTTTCCGCTCAGGAAAACAAAAGCAAGCGGTGTGCACAAGAACAAGTTTTCTATTGCTTTTACACATGTGCTGTCAATGGGTAGTTGGAGCCCCCATGTGTTGAGAAGACCTCCCTTTCTTACTGCTGAGAATGGAGAGAAATGCTTTATGCAGGACTGCGCCCACGGCAACATTCATACAAGAACTGTCACTGCGTAGCCTCTACCTTAAACATGTCACAGAGAACTGCTCGACGTGCATCCCTAAAAAGTGATGGTACGTCGACAACCCTGCTAAGGCATGAATGGAAGAGAGGCCACAGGAAAGTTGACGATCACACAAAGCCAAAGCTGTCCTGTTTCAATCTTGGCACACGAAGGGAAACGCTACAAGCATGTGGAGGACGGTGTTCTACTCAAATAAGGTCCAACATTTTAGAACCAGAAAATACAGCAAGGAAATGGCTTCAATCAAAACATATCCACAAGTAATAATGGTCCAGCCAAAGTCCAAACCTGCAGCCAAGAGAATCTGTGGCAAGGGTTAAAAATTACTCTGCACTTACTCTCTCTAGACTAAGTTGTAAGCTATATAAACACACCATTAAAACATATTAATTTTTCTTTGAAATGTGTTTTTTGTTTTTTTTTCCCCTAGACAAAATACAGTTTCCGGCAATAGCAGTACAAATTTACAAAGCGGAGTACAAACTCTTGGTGAGTTTTTTGACAAAATGCAACAAATTCTTAATCGTGGGCTACTCCATGTTGTTGGGATCGTGGAGTAAAAAAGAGCATTTAAGAAACACTGCAGTATTCAGTAAACCAGAGATGTTCAGAGGAAAAATGTTGTGGCTCTTGCAGAAAGGTCAGCCCGGTTCTCTCTTAATGGTCTGAGCTCCACACAGCTTCTCAACACTATGTTCAAAATATCAAACCCCTACAAAAAAAAAAAGTCAAGCACATTAAATCGAGGCCAAAGATGACAGACTTTTTTTTTTTACAGCTACAAAGAATAAAATAAAAGAGACTTCTTTATCCTCTGGACACAGACAATTTATTCACATACAATCTTTTCTCATTTCTGTGGTCTTTTTTTTTTTATAGAGCAAATAAGCATATTCCAACCTCAAGTCATTCCAAACATTTCTGGGCCTTTACAAGCATTCAAACATTCTGGCTGCAGTGGAAAACATGAACCAACTGCTGCTTTTTATTAGGAGTTTTTCCACCTCTCTGAATTCAACACGTTTACAATCACTATTGGATGAAATGAACAGCTTAACATAAAAGAAGTAAAAGTACAATCATAAATAATGCTTTTTTTTGTTTTTTTTTTCTCGTCTTCATGTCATGCAGATCTGGCCAAGTCATGACGGAGAGGGGAACCAAACAGCTGAGAGAAGTCATGCATAGTGGATTTACAGCTTTACAGTGTGAATCCTCTGAGAAAGGCTTAAATGAGCCTCCCCAGAGCACTCTGCAGGACAAACTGGATTTTACATCCAAGTTCCACATTTTGCCCTTCCTACATTAGCTTCAGTCTGAGTCGGAGTTGTCGGTTTTGGACGATTTGTGCTTTCGCTTCCTTTTCTTCTTTTTCTTCTCCTTCTTCTTCTTGTCCTTCCTTTTTTTCCTCTTCTTGCGATGATGGTCCGAAGACGAAGACGAAGATGACGAGGAAGAGCTGTCTGAGTCTGAGGAGGAAGAGGTGGTGTCCTGGAGCAGCTGCTGCAGTTGTTGAATCCTGTAAAGAAGAGAGGATAAAAGGAGGGGCTGCATCCTTCTTTCTCCCAAAGAGCCATTCTTTCAGGCCTTTGCTCGACAATGGCTTCCTTAGTGTAACTTGTCTTTTAAGGTCAGATTTGTGGAGTGAACGGTTAATAGGAAGTACTGCCAAAACATTCGGCCCCACAGCATGATGCTGCCCCTACGCAGTACCCCATACCTAAAACAGAGAAATACGTTTGTTGTAAATGTTGCAGCCAACCGAAAATTACACAGAGATACTGCCAGCTTTAGGTCTTGCAGACCAAACAAACATCCCCGCCCACTTCTATCTTATAAAAAGATGGATGACGTACTACAAAGAAACAATCCGTCAGAAATTAGGCAGAGACAGACTCGAGCAGCTCACACAATATCAAGAGATCCTGCAAGAAAAACTTGACAAGGTACCAACAAGTGATCCTACGGGAAGCCGTAAAGCATTGAAGAAAAGAGCGCTTGAAATGTTACAGCGAAGCCACGAAAACAACACGACCTGAACCTTTAAATATTTTAAACTTAAAAAAAAAAAAAAAATGCCATGCTTACTGTAAACAGCAAATTCCCACAAGAAAATCATGTAATTAATTTTTAAAAAGAGGAGGAGGTACACAGTGAGACAGACAATTGACTAAGAAAGGAGAAATAAAGCTGAAGCTACATTGAGATGATTTTCTTCAAACGTCAGAGGTGATCAATAATCATTTATTTGTCCACACTTGCATAATAATCTTTAAATCTGATTTGGGTTTCTTTTTTTTAAACGTGTTTCTGCACACAGACTGAATCCAGTGCTTTCATTTCCTCTGGAAAATGTCCTTTATATTTTCTTTTGGTGTAAAGATGTTGAATCATTTTAATAATGGGATTTGTTTATAAATATAAACATAAAAGCTACAAAAAGTCAGAACCCTCGCCGACCTTCTACTCAACAGGTCCCACTCCTTGGTTGCTTGTTAAGAGGACTGCTTGAAGGGAAATAAAAATTAAACAGTTTATATTACCATTAGAGAGCGCACAAGAAAACTTTTTCTTTTAATAAAATATGAAAATTGCGCTTTACATTTGAACAGATCATCTTTGTCAGACAATCAGAATCATTTAAGCTACAAATCTTCAGCTAAGTTTACGTCTTATTCTTTTAATGCGAGTAGCTTAATTGCATCTGCTGCCTTATAGTTCGGACAAAGTTTAAGATGTTTATTACACTTGAGTTTATTAGCAATTTTACCTTAAGATTTTTTTTTAAATTCATGTCAGTCTTAAATTTAAATCCTAAAAGTCATAAATTTAACTTAAGCAAACAAAAGGAACTGATGGAATTTATGTACTAAAACAATGAAATTAAAGTTTTTAATAATGGACTGGATGGAAAATTAAAATTAGGGAAATATAATTAAGGCTCTTGCTAACGTTTCTCATCCCTCCGAACCGAGACGAATAAAAAGGGACAGTGAAGACTAAACTTAAGCATGACAACAACAAAAAAAATCAAGGACAGAGATTAGGAAAAACAAGTGTCAACAGAAACAATGTAACTGCCTCAGAGAAGCACAAATCGTTATCTTAGCTCTGAAAGAGTTATTTGAATGACAAAATACGCCGCTGCTCATGCAAGTACAAGACACACCAGCTCAGGTTCTCACCTTCACTTCAAAGAAAAGGCCAACATGAATGTGGCAGGGAGCTACGTAGCTTAAACTTTAAAATGCTTCTGGCCTTTAAATAACCTTTTTTGTAATGCAAGCTGAGACACACACACACACACACACACACACACTTGTGAGTGTGCTCCTGTGCTCTGCATGCACTCACCCCCACAGCGTGTTTTCATGGTGAACTAACCCTATTTGCTAGCAGAGGGCACAGAGAACCAGCCGCTGTGACATTATTTCCAGGTCATCTGAAATTGACCAAAACCTGCTCGAGGAGCAACAAACGTAAATGGCAGCGTCTTAACTGTACAGGGGTCTTGGCTACCTGAGGGTGGCTGAGAAAAGGCTTTCTTCCTGTTTAAAATGCGTACCTGTATGAATCATGCTCATATTAAAAAAACAAAAAAACAAAACAAAAAAAAACATGCTTACCTGGTTTCTTTTTCATTTCTTTTGTTTTCTCGGATTAAGTCATACATGGGATCTTCATGAGCCTACAAATTAAAAATGTATGATTAGGGATTAGTTGCTACCATTCCTATAAAAGAAAAGTGCTGCCCCTGCAAATTCCAAGCAATGTTTTGTAAGCACTTTTAGAAAGACTAAGACAATAAAAGAGATTTAAAAAAAAAAAAAAAGACAAAACTGCACTTATGGTAATCATTGCAGAGGGTGAGTTTTTCTACAGAGTTCTCTTCTGTTTCAGGCAACAGGCATCCAAGTTGCATTACAGTCTGCTGCAATCATTAGTGAATTTGGTTTACATCAATAGGAGTTAAACTCACAACTCTGAACTGCTCCAGTTTCTGGTTGCCTTTGATGAAGAAAGGACACTCCTTGTCTCCTGTCCTGTGACCATAACGCTTGCACCGCCAACCTGCAGAAAGACGAGTAGCAATATTAATTTAAAACTACAACATCTCTGAAGGGGCGTGCCAAAGCGTGCCTGTCAGTTGGAACCCAGCATTCTGGTGCTAAAAATTAGCACCAATGCTAAAATAAGCTACAATGTACTCAATAGCATGTGGAGAGTCACAAGCATGTTGAGCAACATGGACTTACTCCATTCAGTATGTTAAAACTAGTGTATAAACTAAAATTAGCCAAAATGCAAATGTTAGCCTAAATGCTGCCATTCAACATTCAACACAAAAAAATCTGATTTATACTTTGTGGCAATTCGCTACTAAAAAAAAAAAAAAAACCACTCATCTCTTAACACCAAATCAATAGTCTGTAGGAACTGAGTGTCCCGCCATCTCTGTAGTTCTCTACATATCTCTGCTCTGTTGCTATGGTAATTAATCATCTCTGAAAACTGTCATGTGTGAGTGAGACAAAATTCTATCTGTTTTGAACCTAACTGACAAAACAGTGCAAGTTAGAATTTGTTTAGCTCATGTTTTTTGGTGCTAATTACGTCGCCATGGTTACTCAAAATGCCAATAGAAGTAATAGCCCGCATGACGAGATCCAGTCCCCAAAAATAATAATAAAAAAAAAAGATCATCTTTTGTCTTTAAACAGCTTGCTGCTTGTCACAGCAAGTGTAAGATTAAACCGTTCAGCTTCTTGAGAGCCAAACCAGAGGTGCACCAATGAGACACTTGAGGGCTGATAATAATTTTAACCAGCTGATACGAACATTTTTTTTTTTATCTGACCGTTATTAAACTAAGAAACAAAGTGCATAAAAACCCTATGGGTGGATAGGTATTTTTTTTTTTTAATAAAATTATCTTTTAAACTTTTAACAAGTTTATTGAATAAAACTTTTTTTTCCCTCTACCTGTTTTGAGCTGATAAAAAAAAGGAATCGGTCCAGTTCCGATCTTTAAAGAACTGAGTGTTAAGATCTCCAAACTAACTAGTAAATAATACATTTAGGTTCAAAATTAAACTTTAGAAGACAAACAGAATCTGCAGCTAAATTCTGTCCAAAAAAAGAGATTGGATCTTCCTAATAGAACCCTTAAAGTATTTTTTTCATGGTTCTATTGGTGATTATTCTATCATTGACTTATAAGTCTGCGACTTCAAACTATATTCAAAACTTAAGAAGGCTTTGGAATGAATAGTGGGATGTCTTCAAAGACACAAGAAGTTGAATTCCCTTCCTTCTACTTCATTACATGTCCTAGATGACTGAGAATCTACACCAGATGATGCAGCACATGAACAATAATGTATCTTGTTTACTTACTGGGCTAAGATAGAGAAAAATGTGTCAACATTTTGAGTAAGGATTAAAAGCGGAGAGTCACGCTCAGAGTCTTTTGAACTAATGCCAGTTTAGTGGAGAGACCTTCTGTGTGCTCTCAGAGTCCCTGACTGTTCCAGCAGCATGACAATGTGTGGGATGAAGGAATGAATGGACACAGAGTATAATAACACTATTTAATGTGTCACAACAACAGAATGTTATCTCTACAACGTCATTACTAGGCTCTCTCTCTCTCTCTCTCCTGTTAGCCAGAAAAATCCATCACAAGTGTTTATATGAGTTTTTATTATCGTCTAAGGTTTCTGCAGGAGTCACTGGTGAGGATTTACTGTCAAGTCATGTTGGTGCTTTAAAACTAAGCATGATTTACAAAAAAAAGGACAATAGATCTACTGTCATCTACAGCAAATTCATTTTTACTGAATGTACTTTAATACATGTAGTAGGGCTTTCGGGAAATGGTACTGCATAGTTTGATGTTTAACAATAATTTATGATTATTTTAGTTTAAGGCTTACTCTCATTTCAACATTGGTTTTCCCACAAATACATACAAACTATCTGAGTGACCTTTAGAGTGAAATCATGTAGTTGCACGTCTTTTACATGCTCCTCTCAAAGGCAAAACATTAAAAAAAAAAGGCTCTCACTGAACTGGACAATACATGACTTTCCTCATAAATGAAACACTGCTGGTCTCACTGAGATCTTACTGAAAAGAATTAAGACCACAGACTTAAATGTTTGGACAGAAATCCAGATTCATGATATTCATACGTTTCAAGCCTGAATATTTAAAAATATGATGTACCACCAGTTCCTCAAAATGTTAGATCATAATGACATAAAAAGGAATCTATCCTCAAAATGTTAGATTTTGAGGAACTGAGTGGAAAATTTGCTGATTAGTAAATGGCTCATACCAATAATTCCCTGCTGAGATTTTATGCTTTCATGAAATATATTATAATCAATGACAAAGCCCAATAGACCAGAAAGTTTGGTTCTACAAATTTATGGTAGATTTTTCTACACTGGCGAGTCTTTAAACATTAATGAATGGAAAACAGAGGAATGGATCAATAAACAAATGGACAAATGTTTGCTCTGTAGAGAAGATGGACAGATAGAATGTAAAAGAAAAAACCCAGAAAGAACTGGATGTACTGCAAGGTAAAGGGATCAGCAGGTAGGTTTTCAAATGGATCTATCATAATTATACATGGGTAGAAGAATACATTAATAGACTGATAAATGTACACAATTAACAGACGATATGAGATAGAAAGGAGACTGGAAATCCAAATACATTTCAATTATCTATTTTAATTTGAAGTTATCCAGATCTGAGAAAGAAAAAAGGAAATTCCATTCTGTCCCAGACTGCAGGACATTAAGTTAACTGGGATGTAGTAATATGATTGTTGAATACTGCAACAATGATTCCACCTTCCTCTAGCATTATTTGGGCACCATTATCTGTGTCTTGGCGTAGGGCTTATTGTGAGACTCCATCCAACAAGCCTGATGCAGATTTTAGGGATGTACTGAGTCAATTCATGACACTTGAAATGTAAAATCCAACAAATACGGCATTCCAAACAGTCCTTTGTGAAAACACTGTGATGACAAAGTATTTGCAACAGCGCAGTCCTAGCCAGAACACACTCTATGAACACTTTTACATAAACATGTGTCGTGTTGGGAGTTTAGCTAATCAGAACTGCAATATGCTTGTGAAAAATCAAGCTTAACAAATGTAGAGCACATTTTTGTTCCAATCAGAATAAATTCAGGTAGAGGGTAACTGAATGCACTCACACTGCATCACCTTCACCTCCTTCCCCAGAGGCATCCAGAGCCCCTTGGTGGGGGCGTTAGCCAGGAAGTTTCTAGCGTCTTCATTTCCAGGATCAGCAGGAATACAGTCTTCTGGTTTTTCCTCGTGCTCCTGTAAACACAAAGTGTTATGTATGAGGGAGGAAATTTAAAGGAAACCTTTAGTGAAAAGCACTTTATGTGAGTTTGTATGCAGTTCAAAACGGTACCTTAATGAACCCTGGTGGGGGTTTTTCATAACTGCACAGAAGCAAATAAATATTTTTTTTTTTAATTCAACACGTAGAAATTATCTTTTTTTAACGTGAAGTAGTATTTAAAGTCACTTACAAAGTCTCGATGTGTTTCAGTTTTTGTACCTCCTGGTTGAGTTTCTTCGATTGTGTCTTCAGTTTCTCCAGATCATTTTTGGATGTCTTGTGTTTCTTGTGCTCCCTTCTGTCCTCACTCTCCCTATCTCTTGTTCGTTTTCTTTCCGACATGGTTTTAACGACAACAAGCAGTTCTTCTAATTAAATGAAACTTTACTGCACTTCATGTTGCATTTAAAGCATTTCGAGTTGAGAGTTTTGACGCAAACTCGTCCCTTTACGTTGCTAACGGATGGCTAACCGCTAATTGCTACAGTTTCTCTACTTCCTGTGAGGTCGGGCTGGTTAGTGAAAGTTCAGCGCCATCTGCAGGACACGGGTGGGAAAAACTCTAGACATGGTGTGATTTTTTATTTTTTTTTTCCAGCAAAACGAAAACGACATGTTCTACGTTTTAAGATACCCTTACCTAAAATAACATGTTTACACTCGTATAAATGTCTATACTACAAAGCCCATAACTAATTTTACACTTGTTGATATTGGATTTAACATTTTCTGTTGTAATTTATATCCAATTTATTCTGGCTACCTGCATCATTGACATAAATCCATGTGTGATCATATTTCAATTAACAGTACCATAAAAACAATATTCATTCTCTTTGGAATAGATCACATTTCTAACCAAAAATCACAATCTATTTTATTGTAGTGTTATATTATACCCCAACACGTGCTGCAAATCACATATTTGGAAG